>NC_051392.1:47280976-47283476 GCF_015228065.2 Penaeus monodon
AAACGAATAATGGAGACCCGAAGACGAGGGCAATTAGGAGGAGCTCGACCCTTCACAAAGCCCCGTAGTAAGCGGCCCGAATTCAAACCGGACGTAAAACGGACCCTTTTTGCGGGACGCCATAGGATCATTGTCCCCCAAATCGCCGACAAATTGAGTGCGATAGTTCCGTCTCCTTCGGCGGGAGCTCGCCATATAAGCGCTATCTTTGTGGGGCCCCGCGATACCTGCCGATAAGGGTTTTGCCATACCCGGTGTGGAAGGGGGGGAGCTAAAATACCTTGCCTTCTTGGCCGCTCGGTCGGGTGTAAATGGCTAAGGTGATGTATGACGCGGTTTTCTTCTCCCAACACGTGTGGGTTTTTCGTAAAGTAATTAAAAAAATGGCCAGTTTTCATTAACAGCATTGCCTCGTTTACTACTTTTTGTCGTGAGCGTATTCTCAGCGTATGTCCGCTTACGTGCCTCTCCGTGCGTGTGATTGATTACAAGCGGCGTCAGGAGCGATGGACGGCCAAGGCGGCTGAAGCGAGGCTCAGTACTGCGGGCACAAGAAAGGACTTGTGCCGGCACCCGAGGCGGGGCGTTGAGCTGGACAAGGTAGACTTTTATTGACCCTCAGCCATCGCGGGTCACAGCGCTTGTCTTTCAGTGATTGGATTCTTTGGCTATTAGGTTGCCTGTTCATTAAAATAGCTATACTTGCGGGTAAATGATAGCGCTGTTGCCTACGATTTGATTTACTTGATTAATCTACGGATATGTTAATATTTTCACAGGTCCTCGCGTGCTATTCAAATGGATAGCTAAATATTGCGGAAGATTATATATAAACGAATAAGATATGGTTTCCACCTGCTCGTCAGAGTGTATGAAGCCAAAACGCGCGCGTACAAAAGGCGAGCGTCGCACACGAGAGCCAACAAAAGCTCTCACATTCCTGGTCTCGAGAACAAGCAGGCTCCTCTTTCCCGCCTTACAGATCACAGAAACCTCCTTCTTGTTCTTCAGTTCACAGTAACCTTGTTCTTCTCCCTCCATGCAAGACGCCCTTCCTTCCTCCTTGCCTTCCCTTCCTCGCCCAGCCTCCGTACCAGCGTCGCGTGTGGGAAGGGAATTTGCATAACTACGCCATCTACGGCTGCCGAGTGCGTGGGGGGAGGGGGAGAGGGAGGGTGGGTGGGGGAGCCGAGAACGCTAATCCCGTGGCTTGCGACGTGATGTTGTGGCTTGAGTGCCGGGGAGGCTTGGGGGGAGTGACAATGCTTGATGGCACTCTGGCTTCTCTCTCTCACTCTCTCTCCTCCACTCTCTCTCTCTCTCTCTCTTTGTCTCTCTCTCTCTCTCTCTCTCTCTCTCTCTCTCTCTCTCTCCTCTCTGTCACCCCTGATCTCTCCCTCTCTCTCTTTCTCTCTCTATGGGCTCCTGCACTCGGATGTCGGGGCTGCTCCTTCGGGATGGCTTTTCCGCTTTCTCCGGTCGCCTGCGTTTCTCTTTCTTCTCTCTCTCTCTCTCTCTCTCTCTCTCTCTCTCTCTCTCTCTCTCTCTCTCTCTCTCTCTCTCTCTCTCTCTCTCTCTCTCTCAGCTTGTCTCCTTCCATCCCATTTCCTCATCTTCGTATGTTGTCATTCTGTTTCCTTCTCTTGCTCTCTCCACCAAGCCCATGTCGTTTATGTTTCTCTCATCTCTCTCTTTACGTCTCCTTTTATTACTGTTTTCGCTTTCTATGTCTGTTTATTTCTACTGTTTTCTCTTTCTTTTCGACTCATCCTTCTTATCTCTTGTCATTTCTAATCCTTCGTGCTTTCTCTTTCCGTCCACATTTCTCTTTTGTTTTCCCTCCTTATTTCCTTCCTCCTCATATACGTGACGTCAATGTTTCCCACGCTCTTCTCTTTTCTTTTTATCTCATATTTTCTTCCCTTTCCTTTTTTCTGCATTTCCCGCCTTCACCTTCTCTTCTCCTTGCCTTAGTTCCTTCTGCAATCTTTTCCCGCCTTTCTGATTTTTTCTTGATTCTCTTTCTTATCTCTTCCTTTTCTCTGATTCTTATGCCTCTGTATTTGTTTTTCTTTCTTCGTCCCTTGTTTTATCTGTCTGTATTTTCTCTCTCTTTGCATTCTTGCTATTTGCTATCTTCCGTTTCTTTATTAGTCTTTCTTTCTTGTCTTTTCATGGCTTTTCAAGTCGGTTTCTTTATCTGTTTACATTTCTTGGAATATCTACATTTCTTTTTTTCTTTTCTTCTCATATCTCGTTTGCTCCCACTCCTCTTATTTCCTATCACTCCTCGCCTGTCTATGCCTTCTCTCTCTCTCTCTCTCTCTCTCTCTCTCTCTCTCTCTCTCTCTCTCTCTTTCTTTCTCTCTCTCTCTCTCTCTTTCTCTCTTTCTCTCTCACTGCCCTCCCACCCTTCTTTTCCCTTCCTCTTCCCCCGTCCCCCTCCCCCATCCTTCTTTACTCCCTCTCCCACTTTCTCTCTCTCCTCTTTCACTTACTC
>NC_051392.1:47293476-47300976 GCF_015228065.2 Penaeus monodon
CAAAATGAACCCGGTCCTGTGTACAAGGCTGTTTCTTCAAGGACTCCGAAAGACAAGAGTACAATGATGCACTTGCAACCAATAGTTAAGTTTCGTTTATTTTTTGGGTCTTTAGTAAAACTTTGCCACAACTAGCATATTGATTTTACGAGATGTATTCATATCTATTCCTAAAAATCTTGGGCAATGGGTACTTATTTCGATGAACTGTGAACGTTTTATCTTAATGTATTATGTCTTGCTCGTAAATGTGGTATGCATGTCACTGCCGTTATCGGAAATGTCATCTCAATAATTTTTCAGCCGTGAACTCTAAAATGTCTCTTGTGTATTCTGATCTTAAGAATTTGAAGGTTATTGACATTATGTGGATATTACACAAAGTTTTTTTTTGAAGTATGAAAAAACCTTTTTTTTTTTTTTTTTTACATTTTTACGTTTCACTCGAAATTACTTATAAGTCGTCATGCTTTGTTTGACATGCAGTATGAGCGGAATCTTAGGCAGAGAAGGCAGGTCCAAGGTCTGTACATTTAAACCTTGGGTACGTCGAGGCCATTCATTTAGCGCATATGCATGAAGTGCAAGAATTGGGGAGCTCATGAGGAGGAATTTGAGTAGCTGGGTTAATGATTGGATTATGTTGACATATGAGGGGAAAAAATATATGACTGTCTCAACGAGATAATAACCGGTTGTATGAAGTGTATTGACGTAAGATATATATATATATATATATATATATATATATATATATATATATATATATATATATATATTTATCTATATATATGCACACATATACATACGTGTGTGTGTGTGTGTGTGTGTGTGTGTGTGTGTGTGTGTGTGTGTGTGTGTGTGTGTGTGTGTGTGTGTGTTTGTGCGTGTGTGTGTGTGCGTGTGTGTGTGTGTGTGTGTGTGTGTGTGTGTGTGTGTCGTGTGTGTGTGTGTGTGTGTGTGTGTGTGTGTGTGTGCGTGTGTGTGAGAGAGAGAGAGTCCGTGTCCATATACCTGTCTGTCAACACACATACACACACACACATACATACACACACACACACACACACACACACACACACACACACACACACACACACACACACACACACACACACACATATATATATATATATATATATATATATATATATATATATATATATATATATATATATATATATATATATATACATATATATATATATATATATATATATATATATATATATATATATGTGTGTGTGTGTGTGTGTGTGTGTGTGTGTGTGTGTGTGTGTGTGTGTGTGTGTGTGTGTGTGTGTGTGTGTGTGTGTGTGTGTGTGAGAGTGTGTATGTATATATGTATATATGTATATGTATATCTATATCTATATATATATTTATATATATATATATATATATATATATATATATATATATATATATATATATATATATATATTATAAATACTTTAAAGGAACGACCTTTCTGAAGATCTAATCCGTTACATAATTGCTCCCTAAAAGTGGTGTGACACTGAGTCGTGAGGATGTATATGGTGCGCAACTAGCGGGTCTGAGCGCAGGGTTGAAGGTCCTCCAGATACAGGTGACCTTGGTGTACCTTTGGGCCCTCGCCGCGTGACCGGACTGGTTTATGCCCAAAGAATGTTAACCTAATTACGAAGCGACGGCTGGCAAGACGTTGTACCCCGTCCTGCGGCCTGACGTGGGGGCGTTTAAGAGTGGTCCGTGTTGTGACAGATGATGGCTGGTGCGGCCGAGGCTCACGACGGCTCGTTTTGTGCTTTAATTTTTATTACTATATTTGTCCATACTTCGCATATTCAGGCATCTTGCTGCTTAGTGTTAAATGCCTCTTGATTATTTACGTCCCCTCTTTGACAGGCATGTCGCGTCTGGATTTGCGTCTCAACATATTCGCATTCGTCGAGGAGCTTATTCAGCATTAGCTAGTCGTATTTTACGACTCTGCGGACATCTGGTCATCAATATTTCAACGCAGTCTAAAGGGTTTTGATCCAGTCTCCCGGTCCTTGATCAAGCTGCAGCCATCATCGCTTAGCAGTGCCGGGCAGTGCTTAGTCGTCTTACTATTCCTCCCAATATCGCCATGCTTATTCATGATTCCCACTACATGATCATAAAAGCCCCGGACATGAATTACAAAAGCAGTGCTTGCTGATTCCATTTTTGCTCTTCGTCATTCTAGGAGACTCGCTCTCGTCTCGCAGAAGATGGTTGGGGAATACTTGCTCGACCAAGGACTATGCCCTGTAATAACACGTTCAGAACTTTGTGACGTTCACCAGTTCTTCATCTCGGATGGGAGACTCACTCGCACCCATAATTGTTGGTTATTATCATTAGTACCGGACATGTTACTCACAATATTTACTCACGTATTCAACAGTAGTTATGATATACCACTATCCTGCTGCTCTATTCGATGCGCTTGGCTGGGCAACTATGCTATTAAGGGCCAATGCAATGTTCATATATATATTTCTGCCGTCGAAATTGCAAGATAATAATCTCTTCATCTGATTTTTATGGCGTCATGGAGCTTTAGTGCCTGTTGTGGTAAGCCAGAGTAACCTTGTTTATGCATACAGTAAATATTGATCGTTGCGCAAGCGTGAGAGGGGTATAATGTGGCTTTGTATGTGTCTGTGGGTGATTGTGTGTAGATCTATTTTTTTATCACTAATCATTATAATAATTATCACTAATTTCATCAATGTGTATGTTAAAAAAAAGAATACTATTGTTTTTTTTTGTTTTTCTTCTTTTTCCTTTTCTTCCTTTCCTTTTAGTTTGTTGTTGTTATTATTATTATTAATATTATTATCATTATCATTAGTAGTAATAGTAGTAGTAGTAGTAGCAATAGTAGTATTAGTATTACTATTAGTTTTAGTATTAGAACTAGTAGTAGTAGTAGAAGAAGCATTTGTTATTATTATCACCATTGTTGTCATAATCATCATCATCATTATTGTTATTATTATCATAATTGTTATTGTTGCTGTTATTGTTATTGTTATTATTATTATTATTATCATTATTACTATTATTATTATAATTATTATTATTATTATTATTATTATTATTATTATTATTATTATTATTATTATTATTATTACAGTTAGTTCTATTGTTATCATCACTATTACATTATTATCTTTATTATTTTCTTTGATTATTGTTATCATTATCATTATTAGTAATAATTATGAAAATAAAAATGGTAATGATAATGATTATTGTTATCATTATTATTATTATTATTATTACTATCATCATCATCATCATCATCATCATTGTTAACATTATCAATACTATCATAATTATTATAATTTTATTGTTATTATTAGTATTAGTATTAGTAGTAGTAGTATTGTTATTATCATTATCGTTATTATTGTTATTATTATTATTGCCGTTGTTGATCTTTTGTTGCTGCTACTGCTGTTGATGTTGATGTTGTTACTATCATTATTATTACCATCATCATCATCACCATTGTTATTACTGTTATTATTCTTTCACCTCTTTACTACAATTATTGTTATTATTATAATAACAGTAATGGTAATAAAAAATAATATAATGATGATAATAGTTATTATTTATTATTACTGCAATTATCATTGTTATTATAATATTGTTTTTATTATTATTATCATCAATGTTAATTTCATTATTATTATTAACATTATTGTTGTTTTTTTTAGTACTATATGTTATTATTATTGCAATTATTATTATTATTATCATTAATATCGGGACCCTTGGAAATTCCGCGGAACGAAAAAAGAGGTCCTTCCCTCCCTTCTTTCTCCCACTTTCACCCTCCTCCTTCTACCTCTCGCCTCATTTCTCCCTTTTCCTTTCTTCCTTCCTCTGCCATTCCCTCGCATTCCCAAAACTTCATAAAATTCACTATTCCCATCCCGCTTTGAGCCTTGCATCTGCCTCCTCTCACTTCCTTCCTCTCCTTCTTTAATCTTTCCCACCTTTCTTATCCCCTTCTCTCCCTTACCTATCTTCCTTTTCTCTCTGAGTCCCCTTTCCCTCCACCCTCCTTTCCCCTTCTCCATCCCCCTTTCCTTTTTAAGTCCTCTTTGTGTTTCCTTCCCCATCTTTCTTTTCTCTTGAAGTCCTCTTCCTCTCCCTCTCCCTCTTTCCTCTTTAATCTCCCTTTCCCTCACTTTCTCCCTCTCCCTCTCGTCTTCTTTAAGTCCCCCTTCGTCTCCCTTTCCCCTCCTACCTTCCTTTTTAACCTCCCCTCGGTTAGTCGTGTATATAATATATGTGCATAAACTAACGGTTTAACTACTTCATTGCTGTGTCCTTGCATCAAAGATGAAGCTTCATCAGGATGTTAACAACAACAGTGATAGTGATAGTGATGATAATTATGATAATTATAATGATGATAATGACAGTAATAATAATAATAATAATAATAATAATAATAATAATAATAATAATAGTAATAAAATTACAATAAAATAATGACAGTAATACCCATAATGATAATGACATTGATGATGATGATGATGATGATGATGATGATAATAATAGTAATAATATTAATGATCATGATAATGATATTGATTATAATAATAATAACAGTAATGGTCATAATGATATTAGTTGAATATGATACTAAAAGATTCATAATATGAATATGCGTGTGTATGTGATTGTTATTCTTTGATAATCATGTTATCATTTATCACCAAAATCAAGCAACTTCAACTCAAGTATACACTTATGATAAGTATTTGTCTTCTGTTGAAGTCTCTGGGTATTCGTGAGACATCCTAAAGCCATTTCTTCCTTGCCTTAACTGAACTCCTTAGTTAAATATATAGCTGAAGAATGCACTGACACATGATCCTTCCCTGCACTGCAGATGAGTCACGATCACCTGATACGTGACCCTTTGAGTCTTGTCAGGGTGGCTGTAAGTGCGTTTCAAGATTTGCGAATGATGTTGACGACACCATTTTTCAAATGTATAATATCGAATAGTTATTTTCATGTTAGATGTTTGCAGTTGCTTAGAAAATATGTGTCATTCATGATAGTTCATTCTTGTAATATATAGTGCAGTGCAAAGCACTGCATTGGCACATGGTTATTACACCATATTTCGCATCACTATCATTCCCTTGGATTTCAACCAGCCCTACCATAGCTACCACACAGAAAACACCATAAGCATGCACCAAACCTGCAGAACCACAGCCGCCGATCCAGTGTCAACAAGCGCCTCCGGACCCGGGGAGAGGCGCGAGAAATGACGCGGCCAGGCGAGCACAGTCGCTCCTTGCTTCCGGTCCCCTTGCTTACCTGACGCAGCGTCGGCGTCTTCCATCCTGAGGCGCTCAAGGTCTTGCCCTCGAACCGTAGAGCCGCCCACGCCCTCCTGCATCGCGTTTTTTGCTTGCCTCTCTGCGTCATTATCGTACAGGCCGTCATGTTGTGCGATTAGCGCGATCGCTCACGCCCCTACGTCGTTCTCCCTGCTCGCACACCTTCCCTCCCACCCCACCCTCTCTCTCTCTCTCTCTCTCCCACCCCACCCTCTCTCTCTCTCTCTCTCTCTCTCTCTCTCTCTCTCTCTCTCTCTCTCTCTCTCTCTCTCTCTCTCTCTCTCTCTCTCTCTCTCTTCCTTTTTCCTCGCCATTTCCCTCCTTTCACTCATGCATACCACCTTTCTAACCATTAATATTTATTTGGTGTCACTCAGGTAACTGTCAACCGATTGGTATTTGCAAGCTACCGTCATGTAAGGAACATGGCTGCAGTATTCTGATGAGAACCAAGATGGGAAATCGTGTCTGACATAAGTGCTAGTACATTATTATCAGAAGACCTACGTTGACATTAGTACATTGTGGATATAACATGTACAAGTTGGAGAGGCCTGGGTATAACATGATACCCATGTATGAGGCTACAGCTGTTACATGCCACTGGTGCCATTATGAAGGTTTGGCAGAGATGCAATACTTCTGTCGCCATCACAATTTGCATATGACATAAAGTAGATACTCGATTGTGGCCAGTTACTATGCTCGTTTTTATTTTATTGAAGATGCATTAGACTTAATTATTTGAAATACCATAGAAAAATAAGTATAAATAAGTACAAATTTGAAAATGAAGAACGTAAGGCAATTAGTATTTTAACTATACTCCAGACAACTCTCACGGCTAATGGCAGCGTCTAAAAACAGAAATAGATGAGAAAAGTAGTAATTCTAGGACGCCTTGACCAATTATGAGGAAATTTGAACCCTAAGGCTTGCGAAAATTCATGCCTCGGTAACGGAAGACGAGAAGAAAGAAAAGCCCAAGGAAGTGGCGCCGGCGTCCGAGGCAGGACAAAACGGCGGAAATAAACGACGCAGAATGTCACTTGAGACAACCAGAGGAAGTGCACACACACGCTAATATATATATATATATATATATATATATATTATATATATATATATATATATATATATATATATATATATATATATATATATATATATATATATATGTGTGTGTGTGTATATATATATATATATATATATATATATATATATATATATATATATATATATATATACATATATATATATATATATATATATATATATATATATATATATATATATATATTTATTTATTTATTTATATATATGTGTGTGTGTTTTTGTATATATATGTATACATATTATATATATATAATATATATATATATATATATATATATATATATATTATATATATATATATATAGAGAGAGAAAAGAGAGAGAGAGAGAGAGAGAGAGAGAGAGAGAGATAGTATATACACACACACACACACACACACACACACACACACACACACACACACACACACACACACACATATATATATATATATACATATATATATATATATAATATATATATATATATATATATATATATATATATATATATATATATGTGTATATGTATATAGGCACACACACCTACACACACCACACACACACACCACACACACACACACACACACACACACACACACACACCACACACAACAACACACACATACACACACACACACACACACACACACACACACACACACACACACACCACAACACACACACACACACACACACACACACACACACACACACACACACACCACACACCACACACACACACACACACACACACACACACACACACACACACACACACACACACACACACACATACACACACACACACACACACACACACACACACACACACACACACACACACACACGTGCTGAAATTTAAATTCTCCGTCGATATCCTGTCACAAGGATGACGAACTTTCCAGAACCGAATATCGTAACTGACACTCCGCCCTCGCCGCTGGCCCCTCCTTCCTCCCTTCGTTGTTATTGGTGGAAAGGCCAGAGCGGTGGGCGTGGCCACTTTAGTACCC
>NC_051392.1:47305976-47310976 GCF_015228065.2 Penaeus monodon
TCTCCTGTTTTATCCTGTCTTTTTCTTTTAAGTACTACCTGCCTCTTGCCATCCCCCCTCCCCCTCCGTCGCTCGCTCTTAATTGCTCGTTCTCGCGATGATTATCCTCGCCTGCACCGCTCCCTCTCATTGAACCGTCGTTTAGTATCTTCCTTCCTCCCCCTCCCCCCACATAGCTCTTTCCCCAGGCTGATATCAATCTTCTTTACGTGCAGTGCGTGTGATTTTCAGTGGATTAACGCTGTCTGTCTCTGCCCCCCCCCCCCCTCTCTCTCTCTCTCTCTCTTCTCTCTCTCTCTCTCTCTCTCTCTCTCTCTCTCTCTCTCTCTCTCTCTCTCTCTCTCTCTCTCTCTCTCTCTCTCTCTCTCTCTCTCTCTCTCTCTCTTCTCTCGTCTCTCTCTCTCTCTGTCTCTCTGTCTCTCTCTCTCTCTCTCTCTCTCTCTCTCTCTCTCTCTCTCTCTCTCTCTCTCTCAATCTCAATCTCCCTCTCTTTCTTTCTCTCTTTCCATACAACGTTCATTTAGCATGTCGACGTTAATAATAATAGCGAGTCTTTTGAAAGAACAGCATAAACGACAAAGGTATGTTGCTGACAATGCTGTGAATGACAAATCGTTTGTAATACTGATGATCCTGATAAGGATACTGATAATCAAGTTAAGAGAGATTCATTAACAGTAGTGATGATATCTATCAGGTAAAAGTGAAGGACTTAGTAAAAGGCAGCAGTATTCTCTGCACATATATCATTAATGCAACACTATCACGGCATATTGATGATTACGATAATCGTAGATATTGTGATAACAGAGGTGATGACAACATTCGTATGGATGTATGGATTATCATTAACTTTGCTTCCTGAAACATACTACCACTTCGTGAAATTAGTCTCCCCTGCAATGTTTTGTTTGTTTGCTTGTTTTTGTGATGTATTTCTATATGATGGTTAGCTGTTCATGAGGTGACGTTCATCGTGTGTCTGGCAGGCACCATATTTATCCAGCCTTCCGGTGTAATTCTGCCAGCGTCTATGCATAGTCATGTTTGCTTTTATAGGAAGTATATTTTTTGCGCTGGTGTCATACTGGCATTGTCATTATTACTGTTAGTGTCACGCCGATAACCTTTCTTCACACGTGTTTTTTGTTTATTTATGATTTTTTTTTACTATCTTGGTATTCGTTCCCAATCTAGGCCTACGTCTACTTGAGAGTTTAGAGACTTTCTCTAGTCAATATTATGCCGTTACGACCTTTTTCTCTACAGGCCTTTCTGATACCGCCTTGAGAACTACTATTTATATTTATCGAGTTTTTAAGTTCGACCATCGCCGTCCCACCACCAACGATGGGTTAACAATGAAGAGCGGATTTCCGCATTTTTTACGTCGACGGCATTTTGGCAATATGATGATCATTTATTGATATTTGCTCTCCATTACATTTGCCGGGATGGATGGCAACTTCCGGTTTTGCTCCAATACACCGCCCTTTCCCCATCTCTCTCTCTCTATCTATCTATCTTTCTTTCTTTCTTTCTTTCTCTCCTCCTTTCTTTCTTATCTCTCGCTTTCTAGCTCTCTTTCTTTTCCACCCCCCCTGTCTCTCTCTCTCTTTTATTATAAAATAAAATCAATTATAAACTCTCCCTCTGTATCTCTCATCATGCTGCCGAACTCGCTTCATGAACCCTTGTACTACATGTACATGAAGCCCAGACACTATTATAAAAAACGATCAGCAGAGAAATCCCCTGGTAACACTGTTAGGAAAAAAACAAAGGCCTTTTATAAAATAGTGCACACACACACACACACACACACACACCCACACACACACACACACACACACACACACACACACATGCACGCACGCAAACACAAACACACACGCAGGCGCACACACAGCCTTCCAAGACACCGCTATCACCAGCTGTAGCAACGTTGCCCCAACAGGTTCTGGAGGCGCCGTCCCTGCCATGCCAAACACCCACCAGCTGTGTGGGAAGAACCGGCCGAGCGGTCAGTCCTCGTCCGCTTGCAGCTCCTTGGGTATATTCATGGTCCCCGAGGCTGCTCCTTTGTTTTCTTCTTATCCTCGGTGTGTTAATGACCCTGCTGTACCTAGAACTGAAGCGTTGACCTCTGTGCCTATGGCTCGTTCGTTTCCTTTTCATTTATGTTTGTGTTCTGTTGTTTTCGTTGTTTGTTTCTCTTGCTGGTCTTGCTTGTTGCTTGAGTGTGCTTTAATTTTTTTCCTTGTTGATGTGTGTTTGTTTATTTTATGTTAACTTATGTAACTTTATATAAATAGAACGCCGTGCTTTTACTGACAGGTGCACTTTCAAATTTAGTAATCAAGTGTGTGTATCAACTAATCTTATGTCGATACATATCGATGAGAAAGATATATATATATATATATATATATATATATATATATATATATATATATATATATATATATATATACATATATATATGTATATATATATATATATATATATATATATATATATATATATATATATATATATATATATATATATTTGTCACCACCGGTCTGATTTATATATATACACACAAATGCATACATTGATATTTGTATATTGGATGATAAAATTCATGCTTTCTTTTCGGCGCATTTTTAACCACAGCTGTAAGGCATTTAACATTCTTTGTGATCTCTGCTAAAATAGTTAAGGCAATAAAACACAATCTGAAATGCTCTATATTTGACCTGACAATGACTTTGATTGTGCTTTAGAGTTGATATACATCATGTTAGATGCTGTTACTTGTGAATGACTATTGACAGAGCTCGGGATGTCTGTAACTTACAAGTATTCGTTAGTTACTTTCACTGTTACTGAGTTGTAAGTTTATAAATGTGAGAATCAGTTGTGTGTCATGGGTATATAAACATCATCCCGGACATCATATGTGATTAAAGTCTTCATCATTGCATGTAGAGAAATTATCATATTTGCTGTTTGTTTTTGCTCTCCTTTTCCTCCTCCCAAGCTTTTTGTGAGCTGTAGGGAATCGATTCTTATTATTAGAGCTAGTAATTCGGAAATGATAAAGATTGCCCTATTTATATGCATTACAACCTGTCGACATGAAATGGGTTGTAGTGTTATTTCCTCACCCATTGATATCAATGAAAGTTGCACCGTACTTTTTTTGCTCAAGCAGGGGGATGACAAATAATAAAGAGAGAGAGAGAGAGAGAGAGAGAGAGAGAGAGAGAGAGAGAGAGAGAGAGGAAAGTGAGAGAGAGAGAGAGAGGGAGAGAGAGAAAGTGAGAGAGAGAGAGAGAGAGAGAGAGAGAGAGAGAGAGGGAGAGAGAGAGAGAGAGCGGGAGAGAGTGAGAGAGAGTGAGAGAGAGAGAGAGAGAGAGATAATGTTTACATTAATATCCAAAACAAAAGGATTCATGTTTTGGACGAGGAAAGCCATAGTTTATTCTCTGCCGAGGGAATGTTGATCCCTTTGTTCACTGTGACAAATGAAGAAAATGTATGAATGAAAATGAGTATTCCTGCAGTACAAAATACGTTATTCACGTGAGGCTGATGGAGATATAATATCGATTTTTTTCCCTTAAATTTCTCAACCATACTTCTGTCTTTACACCAAATCAAGACGTTTTCAGACTTTCTTCTATCATTTTACACCAATTCCCATGATTTATATTTCCAGAAGCAGAAACCTCATTAGTTTACAGCATTTCCAAAAGACAAGAATGAAGACAGCTTCTGGCTTTCGTATATCAGTTTCCTGCCAATTCCTTTGATTTATATTTCCGAAGACTCAAGACTCAAGACGCTCTTAGACTCTTTTGCATCAGTTTTGGAAATTCGTCATGACCTCGCCTCCCTTTTGGAGCAGCAAGGTCTCTCTCTCGCTTCCAAGCACCCGGCAACGCGTGAAGGCCAGGGGGGTGAGGGAGGAGGCAGGGGGGGTGAGGGAGGGGGCAGGTGGGTGAGGGATGAGGGAGGGGGTGATGGAGGAGGAAGGGAGCGAGGGAGGGGGCGGAGGTGGGTGAGGGAAGGGGCAGGGGGCGGTTAGTCTGCATGCCTTCATTTGTGCTTGCAGGAAGGATGCTTCTGCGTAAATACGTTGATTAACCTTATAAAGAGAACAATGGGTGTTCATGAAGGGTTCCGCGATGCTATTTTGTTATTGCCTTTTTTTGCGATGTTCTTTTGTCTTCTGTTTTACGCGCCAAGGTATAATGATATGATTTTGGAGATATTTATGGTTTTCCTGAAACCAAATATAGGCTGGCCATTTTGCTCCTCTTGTGTGCATATACTTGCTTTAACTATTTAAAAAATATAAATTTGTTTAAAGTCAACAAATTTATATCTAAAATGCTGTTTTGGGAAAATGTGAATTTTGTTTTTAGTTTTATATTATAAGAACTCACCTTTGTTCACATCGATTTGAGTATATGTACATTTAGATAATATTATATTCTTACATACATACATAGATACATACATACATGCATATATATAAATCAAATACATCACACTCACGCACGCACTCACACATACACACACACACACAGACACACACACACACAAACACACACACACACACACACACACACACACACACACACACACACACACACACACACACACACACACACACACACACACACACACACACACACACACACACACAGATATGCATGCATGCAAACCCACTCACGGTTGGACAAACCTGCGACACCCACTGCCGCCCACACAGCCCCGCGATACCCACCGCCACCCACACCTCCCAGGCGCCGAAGCAGAGGCTACCCACGCGCCAGCTTCTGATTCCACCCATTTCCCAATTGTTTCTGAAATAATCTCCCCTATTACCACCCACTTATCTGCGCCACCCACGAGGCCTGATCACGCTCATGTACATATGTCATCGTAGAACTATTTACGAAGTATAAATGGCTTTAATTGACCCTCATTAGTGCCATGTCATCACT
>NC_051392.1:47315976-47320976 GCF_015228065.2 Penaeus monodon
GGCGGCAGACGGAGCCGGGGTAGAAGCGGCTAAGAATCATCAGTCTGCTAGTACCTGTGTTGCCGCCCGCGCGCCTCGTACACCTGCCGTGCCCTACGCTTATACGGCCTCCGCCAGGCGCCGCTCACGTGTCAGAAATGAGCAGAGGCCTTACGCTCCGAAGAACACCTCGGATGACTTGAAAGTTTGGACAAGAAAATCCCGCCGAAGCGAGTGTGAAGTGACGAGCGAGAGTATGCCCAGCATGCCCAGCATGGATCAGCTGTTTGTGAGGCGAAGCCGTAATGAAGGTAGGGAACCTTCGCCGCAACCACAGCACGGTCCTACAGCCGCGGGCGCCACGCTCCCAGGCCACCCCACCCCCCACGCGCCCCTCACGCGGATAGACTACGACAACCTGGCACCGGACTGGCACAAGCACATGAGCTGGGAGGAACTTCGGCGCCCGAGCACCTTCAACGGGGTGGACGGCCTCATGGGGAAGGCGCCCCACGCCAGCGAGTCCTCCCTGGCCACTGACAGCTCCGGCCACCCTCACATACGCCACCACCTGACCGAAGGCGTTCGACGGTCAAATGTAGGGGTTGTAGGGAGGCGTGGCGAGGGGGCGTGGCGTGGAGGGCCTCGTGGCCAGGCGAGCGTAACATGTGGAGCACTGGGCCAGGCGGGACCCGGACCACCAGTCTCCACGCGCGCTCTGCCACGTGCACACACGCGCTCACGAACCACGCGCTCTAACAGTGTTACCGGTGATTCAAGTGTTAACAGTGAAACGGACCGTGTTAGTAAGACGAGGAATACGAGGAGTGGTAGTGTGACAAGTGTACAAGTGAGCCTCGGTGACGGTGAATCATGGCCCTCCCTCCGGGATGGTGTGTGTGACGGAGAGTGTACGTGTGCCATGCCCTGCAAAGTGTCGGGCATTCCTGTATACCAGGGGCGAGGGGGGGACCCTCCCCGGAACCCCAGGGAAGATGTACCTCCTGCGGCTCCTACAGGAGGAGCTAGCGGGCGAGGTCGCGGCAACGGCCGCCGCGCTGGGAACAATAACAAACCTTCTCCTTCTTCATCAAATCGCTCCCCGGCTTTCATGGGTCGCCGTGGCAGCTTCGGGGCCCCCGGGACATCCCGAAGCAGTGTCACGCAAGAGAGGGAAGTGGATTTACCTCGCCGGGCATCCCTGCCGGGCCCGGGAGTCGGCGCCCCTGTGCACTGCAGCACCTCGGATGACTCGTTGAAGACCGGGAGTGCTTCCGGCCTGTCCTCACACCGAGCACGGTCCTCGCCGTCCCCCATCCCGCGCTCCCCAGCAAGGGGAGCATCTCCGGGCCTGGGGGCACGAGCGCCGTCGCCAGTCGGGCCAGGGAGGACTCCCACGTCGACACGACGGCGGGAGTCCTTAGGGGACACACGAACTCCACCCGCGACGCCCCTCGCCCGCCGCCCGCCACCACGGGCGGTATACCAGGTGAGGCTCTCCCCTGGCGCCTCCGGGCGTGAATCTGCGTCGGCCCACAAGGAAAAGTCATCGTCTAAGCTCCCTGTCATGTCCAGTAAAAGCAGCAAGGCCGACCCTCCCCCGACTGGCCATCGTAGCTTTCCGCCGCGCCCGGCGAGCGGCAGGGCAGCAGCAGCAAGTCTCCGCGGAGGAAAAGAAACTCTCAGAGACAAGACGAGTAATGAAGAGAGCAACAGGGGCGCGGGTCAGCTGGGCCACAGCTCTTTGAAACTTGACACCCCGCCCAAAGCGCTGTCCCTTTCGTTGTCTGTAAGTTCCCCGGAATCTCCTGAAACGAAAGACAACACAAACGGCGGCGGCGACACGTCCCTCAACCTCAGCAGCGTGTCAGGGACGGCGGTCACGGACAGTGATGCAACACCCGATCGACAGAGGGAACCGTCGAGCAGAGTGCCGCCCGCCCGGACTGGCTCGGTGTCTATGCTGCCCAAATCGTCTTCTTATGGGGAAAAACTGTCAGGGCTGGCAAGATCGGGGAATAATCGGCTAACTGCTTCGTCCTCGAGACTCTCACCTGTCAGGCGCGGAAGTACTGACGCCGCGAAATCGAGTGAAACGAGGCTGGATCACACCCTGAGTGCCAGCTCTTCAAATATCAACGCAAAACCAGCCGTAACTCGTACGTTCTCGGGTCCGAAGAGTTCTTTAGTTTCGAACGACGGAGCAAGCAGGGCCAGGATCGTCAGAAGGGTCATGAGTGGCAGTCGAACGAATCTCAGTAAGAAGAAATCGAACTCCAAGACGTCTTTGGTGGTGGGTCGTCATAACATGTATAATCGCAGCAAATCAGGCTCCAAGAACTCTCTCCTTGGTTCTCGAAACAACCTATTCCGCGCGAGTCTCGATTCCCAGAGGACAGAGAGCACCACAGATTCGGGATGCAATTCCCCCCTGTACGGCAGCCAGTGCTCGCTCGACGGCGAACGGAAGCGGCACAATTCCTCCCCTTCTCAGAACCTCCACAAAACGGCCGGTTCCTTCAGTTCTCGACAGTCCAAGTTCGACACAAGGACGAACAGGAGAGTGATAAAAAAGAAGGAAATCGGAAGCAGTAGCAACAGTGGCACACCTGCATCGCTACCAAGAGGGACACCTGATCCAGTCCCAGCCGTCAGTCCTGAACCAGATCAGAAAACCACAATCACTAAACCTGCACCTGTAGAAAAGGATATAGGGGCCGAGAAGGACGTATACAAACCAGTCTCGGAGAGGGAACAGTGCAAGGCAGATCCCGTGCACGAGGTGAAAATCGTCCACACGCATTCCATGAGTAGCAGCCAATTAGTCGACAGAATGGAAAAGCCACCCGTGTCTGTCAGAAGATCGTACAGCCTCCAGCTCCCTCGAGCTCGTCCAGCTCCTCTCCCCAAACCGGCAGCGAGTGAGCTACGTAGTAAGGATGACACAAGGATACGCAGTAACGAGGACAGCGTCGAAGATGAGGGAAAAGAGAACCGACCCTTACCGGGCATTAATGTCTCGTTCCGCTCTGTCTCATCACGCCCCCCTGACCATTCTAGCAGCCAGAGAATCCACTCTGGAAACAATGAGGCGGAAACTGTGACTCGTGATAAAAAGGAAATAACCAAGGTTGCCATAGTGGCTGAACCAAAGACCAGGGAAGAGAAAGGAATTCAAGTGGAAGCCTCCAGTAGTGAAGAGGAGGAGGATGAAGACGATGAGGAGGACGACGAGGAGGAAGATAAATATGACTTAGACGAGGAGGCGGAGCGGGAAGGGGTTCGAGAGAGCCGCGGTGAGGCAGGTAGTCAGAGGGGCAAAG
Organism: Penaeus monodon; assembly: GCF_015228065.2. Taxonomy (NCBI): domain Eukaryota; kingdom Metazoa; phylum Arthropoda; class Malacostraca; order Decapoda; family Penaeidae; genus Penaeus; species Penaeus monodon. The sequence goes on from NC_051392.1 coordinate 47,319,279, forward strand.
ATGAGGTAATGCCGGCCACTAAACCTCAGGTAGGATATGAGGGTCCGTGGAATCTTCAGCGGCCCTTACCTGACCCATTCAGCGAGAAGGAAGAAAGAAGCCGTCAGTCTACTGCTGACAAAGTGAGGAAGAACACCGTCGTCCATATATCTGGTGAGCCGGAGGATAACAAGCTCAGAGTGACAGAGAAAAAAGAGTGTCCAAGTGAATATGAGGAGAATCGAAATAATGAAAAGGTGATTCTCAATGAAGATGATAACAATCACTTGATACAGCGTTTAGAAACCTCCCTAGCAGATATCATCGACTCCGCTGTGCTTAAGAACCTGAAGATAAATGGGAATATATTAACAGACCAGTTCGATGCCATCATCGCCACGCTGAAGAAGGTGGCGGCGTCAGTTGACTCGGGAGAGTCAGAGGCTATTCCTCTGAGTCACAGGAATTCCGAGTGCGGCGTGAAGGGGCTTCCCAAGACCCCCGCATCCCCCTTGACCCCCCTCACCCCGACGTCCATCTCGTCCTCCTCCTCATCGTCCATGAGTCCCATGTGCCCCTCCACCCCCCGGACCCCCACGTCGAAGGCCCCCCTCTCGCTGCTGTCGATCAACGAGTGTTATCCCGGCCAGATGACCACGCCCCCGGCCCTGCCAAGGAGCAGGAAGTTGTCTCTGCCGAGGGACACGCTCCAGGATCACTCGCCGACTCTGGCGGAGCTGGCTCGTCGCCTACATGCTAATCCTAATCACCTGAAGGCTGATCAGGATTATGTGGATTTCATGGATCTGGATCAGCCATACGTTACTCCCCCGCCCACAGGGCCCAGCACCAGCGATCTCATCAGAGGCGATCCGACACCTAAAAGTTTCGGCAGGAAAAACAGCACCGGGTCTCTGGGTCTCTCCTCGTGCGCTTCCCTTCTGGAGGATAATTCCTACTACAACGGCGGACCCACAACGACGGCCAGTGTGACGAACCTGAATTCCTCCGAGGATTACGCTAATGTTTTCGGATCACAGCAGAGCGCCTTCCGGAAAGTCCACAGCACCTCCAACGTGAACGGCAGCGCCTCAGGTGGCTCGCATCGACTCTTCCAGCGCCACCTGTCGTTCGGTGGCCCCGACGACGTGCATACCGACAACAGGCTCAGGAAGAGTCTGTCAAAGAGTCGGGAGTTACTGAGCCAGCTGGAAAATGAATACAAGAAGATCAAGGGCGACGAAAATAAAAGTGCTCGGAATTCCCTCGTCATCGACCAGAGTTGGCTGGACAAAGATTTCGATGAGCTCCTTCAGACCTTATCGAATGACAAGACGATCCAGTCCGATCCTCACGAAGCCTTAGCTTTCCTTACTAACAACAACAACAACAACAACGCCAACGCCACATCCTCCTCAGTCACATCCTCCGTGAGAAACGACAAATGGAAGGCCTCTAAGAAGGACATGCCTCCACTGCCGTCAGCGGACAGCCCTCGGACCAAGCGCCAGCATGGGCAGGCGGGGTCCGAGGGGCGTCATATCTTTTCGTTCTTCCAGAAGAAAGGCCGGAGCCAAAGTCTCTCCGGCACGGAAGCGATCAAGATAGTCTTGCCCGTCACCCCTGAAGACGGTCCCCAGGGGGGCCATCAGGACAGGGCGGCTTACTGGCCCCAGGGAGTTCACCAGCACGAAGGGACGGCCCCGGGGTCACGCAGGG
>NC_051392.1:47325976-47328476 GCF_015228065.2 Penaeus monodon
TGCTCGACATAAACAGAACGTTTTTATATACCCAAGCTGAGTAAATAATACCTCGTCACTCCACATGAATTATAATTACTCACTGGACCGATTTGCATCATAATTATAGTGAGAAGAATTAACGTTAGCCTGGCAATTGTGGCGAGGTTCTTAATTCTTTAATTGTATATAAATCAAGGCAATGTCTTTCCCTGTCTTTCCTTGGCTCGGCTGCAATATCACGGCCAGAATTCATGCAGGTGACGAGACTTGTTCCGCGGCCGTCGTGATGCTCACCCTGACATTACGTGCACTCGCTTATTTGCCGCACGATTTTATTCCTTCTTCGCGAGATATATTTGGCGCTTATTATGTGATATTTCTTGGGGAGTCTTTGAACTCGCTCGAACTATCACCTCTGTGGCTCCATGAATAGACAGTGATTCTTCATGACAAGCATTGCTTTTCAAACAATCCTCTCTCATTGCAACTGTTCAGTGCCTCATTAACCTCAAATACTCATAAACGAAAACTTTTCTTCTCTGCACCAGCGATAGAAATGCAACTTACAAAACCTTGTCACTTTCTTTGCCTTGTTTTTTCGCGCTCTGACTCTATACATTTAATTTATTCAATGTTACGTGTCATCTTTCCTCTCCTTGTTTTCTTCTCCTTTTATCCCCTTATACTATAGCTTTTGTTCGTAAACACAAGGCCTTCAGATACTGACATTAAGGCCGATCACTCGCGTACTTTCTCGCGCCAAAGCCATGGGGATCTTTCTTTCTTTCCTTCAGTCTCCTATTGTCGTACGATCATGCAACATCATGCAGTCGCTCGCTCATCTGCATGTAAGTTGTGGCTGTATCCCGTGGCAGGGCGGAGCTTAGACAAGGCGCTCTAACATCTACGGTGTATGTGTATCTCTTATTCGTTTAGTTTTCTAGATGATTGATAAATCACTCGTAAGTCGATTGATGATAAGGATTAAGGGATTAGTATAAACATTTGTATATCATACACATATATATGTATACATATATATATACATATATTTATAAATGTACGTATGTGTATATGTATATATATATACATACATATGTATATATATATATATATATATATATATATATATATATATATATATATATATATATATATAATACTTAGTGCGAGATTCGGCCAGGATAAGAGTAAGGTAGTGTGACATGCGGTCAGAACCTCACAGCTGATCGCGTAGAAAGTAGAGTAAGAGTTTGCCTTGAGGGAGAGAGCAGCGCCCCCTCCCGCCCCCTACCCCAAGGCCAGGCGGAGGAGCGGGTACTCACCTCCGCGCCTCTCACACGCGACCGCACCTTACCAGAGACTCAACTTGGCATCGAATTCTATAATTTAAAGTCGCGACCTTTTGCGTATTCTTGCAAAATATATATGTTAAGATAATTTGTCACTGAACAACGAATGCCGTTCTAAAGTTCAGAGAATTTGCATATTTTTTATTCGAGTGGTCAGACTAAAGCTATAATTTGGACAGTGAGTAACAAGGATGTAAATATTTACATCAGACGGGAATCTTGGGCGAAACTCCAAGGTCACGTGGCAGGAAATCGAAGGTCAGAGGCACACCCGTTAGCTCCGCGTTGACCTCTCGCCCCACTCTTGCTCGCGGCCAACTGTGTGGCATGTGTGGCATCTCGATGAGCTTGGGTCTGTTATTCATTTCTGTGAACTTTTCTTGAGAATCAGTGGAATGGGCGAGGAGGAACTGAGAGATTCTTATGCATTATTGTTTAGTTTATTGATTATTTAATAATCGCCCTCTCACCTCTCCGTTTTTTCTCCTCGTTATGCTCTGCCAAATCAGCGCCCAAACAGATTTTGCGTTCATGCAAAATCACTGGTGTTTGGCCCATTCAGAGTCAGCTGTGTTTGCGCCCAAGTAAAATTGGTTGTGTTTACGCCCACGAGACAGCAGTTGTGTTCGCGCCTAGGCCACGCCCAAACTGTTACTGTCCGAACCAAATTAGTAAACCGCCTTCCCGTGGAACGATTACTGAGGCCCGACACTCGAGCGGCTGACCCCGATAAGACGGATACCGGGCCTAAGACTCGCGGAGGGAAGAGCAGCTATGTAGACGTACGAGCAAGTACAGGCAGGAGAGGGCGGGCTGGCGAGCAGCCTTTCCTCGTGCGGCGGCAGCCAGGCGTAACACGCGGGTCACACGTCACACCGTCCCATCCAAACCGCGATTCACCGACTATTACCTCCCGCCGCCCTCGTCAGGAATGCGGCAGCCATGGAGTCGAGAGCCTGACGACCGCCGGGGCCTTCTTCAAGCTGTGACCGAAGCTCTGGAGGGCTGGCGACATCGGAGGAAGGAGCTGTGTCTCGGAGGAAAGACCGAGTGATCGGCCAGGACGAGCCAGTTGGGCATTGGTAGATCAGGTTGTACTGGGGCGCCAGGTGGTATTGGTGATCTCAGGGCAGATTGGACAGCAGGTGGTATTAGGGGACGAAGGG
>NC_051392.1:47338476-47343476 GCF_015228065.2 Penaeus monodon
GGACTATTTATTACCCATTGTACGCAGGTAGAACATTATTCTGTTTTCAGAGTTTCGCCAATTGTATTTCTTTCCTATTACTATTACTTTTCTTAAATTCAGTGATTAATGATATCTTTCACGCTCGTAACATTGTTATTGGGATTACTCGTTACATGTTCTGTTTCTTTATAACAATACCATTGTCATTCAACGGTTTAGATATCATGACACTCTTTGTCATTACTTTAGAGAAATACGAGTATAAGGGAATACTGTTTTTCCTTGTATTTAGTGCGTAGTGGAGGTGATGAATCCCTGTGCGTTTACAAAAGTGTTGAAACCTATTGGTCGTGAGGTTAAGAGCAGTTTCCTGAAAACCACAAAAATCTCTGGAAAGGGTAAAGAGGGGAAAAAAGTGGAGACTCGGCAGCGCACGCGTAGACTGGCAGAGCGAGTGTGTTCAAAAGATGTTTTATTTCCCCTCTCTGGAGAATGCTTCTTTGCGTTTTGATGGGAGATAGGAGGTTTCGGTTTATGAAGCGTGTATATGTAATCTAAAACGAATGCAATGGAGCAAGTTCAACCTAAATACGGTTGGGGGGCGCATTCAATGGCTGGACGTCGCTGCGGTGGCTGTGCCGAGATGCAACTGACCGTCGTGAACACCTTGCGGTTTGCACACTCCACGGCGCTCTGTGATTATGGCAGAGCTAAACCCTCAATACTACCTGACTCCTACTTCGATCTTTTACTACTCTCTCTCTCTCTCTCTCTCTCTCTCTCTCTCTCTCTCTCTCTCTCTCTCTCTCTCTCTCTCTCTCTCTCTCTCTCTCTCTCTCTCTCTCTCTCTCTCTTCTCTCTCTCTCTCTCTCTCTCTCTCTCTCTCTCTCTCTCTCTCTCTCTCTTCTCTCTCTCTCTTCTCTATATATATATATATATATATATATATATGTATATATATATATGTATATTATATATATATATATATATATATATATATATATATATATATATATATATTATATATATATAACAATAAATTAAATTTGTATGTGTGTGTGTGTGTGTGGTGTGTGTGTGGTGTGTGTGTGTGTGTGTGTGTGTGTGTGTGTGTGTTGCGTGTGTGTGTGCTGTGTGTGTGTGTGTGTGTGTGTGTGTGTGTGTGTGTGCGTGTGTGTGCGTGTGTGTGTGTGCTTGTGTGTGTGTGCGTGTGTGGTGTGTGTGTGTGTGTGTGTGTGTGTGTGCTTGTGTGCGTGTGTGTGCGTGTGTGTGTGCTCATGTGTAAGTTCTTTCCACCTCTAGCAGTTCCATTGCGAGCTGACTTGACACTGAAGGGCAAGAACATTAAATATGCAGGGATAAAGACAACACAAATCACTAATATCCACCAAGCATGTGTGTTACAACCTCCACTTCTAAGCATTTCTTTCCGTCTGGGTGCCTTCTAGGAAGATAAAATCTGGACATCTTTCACAACCATAAACTGAAGAAAAAAAATGTGTTGTCAATGTCAACGGCACGAGTTCAAAATGAACTGAGCCTATTTCAACCTCATCACCGCCGCTATGAGAAGATGTTGTTTGTTGATGTTGTTGTTATTGTTGTCTTGATTGTGACCATATCGACGCCCCGGCCGTGCCCTCCCGCCAGTCCGACACTACAGCGATGAGGATCTTGGTTACAACAGTTTTTCTCTATTACTGTTTGGGGGGATTTACGAATTGGGCTTCTGTTACTTTTGTATCAGTCCCAACGCTATCTTGACAGAACCTATCGAAATGGCTGCATAGGCGGAGTCTGCTGATTTTATATTTGTTTGAAACGTTGTCTTCTGTTCGTTACATTTCTTTTTGTATTGTTTTTAGTCACAGTATCTCTGGTATATTTACCCCCTCCCACGGTTTATAGGAAGCAAAATTGTCGCCATAGTAGGTCAGCTTACAATTGAATTACGGTGCTACATTTGAAAAGTAGTCCCCCCCCCCTCTCTCTCTCTCTCTCTCTCTCTCTCTCTCTCTCTCTCTCTCACTCACTCACTCACTCATTCACTTACTCACCCACCCACCCACCCACATTCTTTCTCGTTTTCTGTAAGTGCGTGCCTTCAGGTGTGTGTGATTGTATGGAAATATGTTTGCGCGGGCCTTGCTAATAAGAAACGTGCATTCTTATATTATATGAGAAAAATAACCTAACACTACGATTAGGAAAATACCAGCAAAAAATCCAAGGAGGTGCAGTAGGTCGTCTTCGATCGTTATGGCGTCCAAGACCTACGAAAGGAGGTCGTTGGGGGAAGCCTTGGGACGACCTCAGGAAGGAACTTACGTAATAAGGAGGGTGGCGAAGGAAGTTGGTCGCCCCGAGTACTGCGCTGCGTCACTTCCTGCGCCGGAGATTATAAGGAATTCGCGTTCTTAACTTATAAAGAAGATACATTCGGACATCTTGACGCCCATTTCCTTATTTAGTTTTTTTGCGTTTAAGGTGGAAGATTGTGTAAATAGTTTCTGACGTACCAAGGTGAGCGGGTAAAAAGAGACTTTTGAGTTTAATGAAAGGCAGTTTGATCATCTCTAAATGTAGGAACGTTTCAAAAGTATTTTTCTATGTATTTAAAAGTTTGTTGCATTGTGATGTCGATTTCTTATATTGTCCCTACTGTATTCTATCGATTGTCTTTACATAAGAACTTATTTTATTTTCAGTAAATGCAATAATCAATTCTGCTTATAAGAGATCCATTACTATTATACCTCTGAAAAGATAAAGGCCACTTTAATGACCTACAGCTGAGTTCACGGCCTTGAATGAAACACTGCGTGAGAGGACTGAACGACGCCCATGACTGGGCTTAATCTTTGCCTTGATATTGAACTTGCATATTCACTACCGTTCAGCTGAAATGTCTTTTGTCATCCTTGATTTGGCTTAACTCAGAATTAAATATTGGCGGTCCTTTTACGCAGCCAATTCTACTTTTGCCTGAGGATGCCTTGCAGTGTTATACAAAGGTATATGCATTGAATTGTATTGCCAAGAACATATACGCATATTTTTTATGGGGTGAACGGGTTTGTGTCAATGTTTTTGCCCGAGGTTATCAATTTGACGAAGGACCCGGACACGGCCATATCCGTAACTCTCCGGTCTGATTACTCTTGATGTAATTTTGATAAGAGTCCCAACTTTCCCTTCTTTGCATTGCGTCTCGGACTGACTCTCCAAGGTTCCCCTTTGTGTGTCTGCCTTTTTCGCGAGAACGGACAAGAAGTGTGACCACGGAGCGTACATCCCTAGCTACTTCCAGCATAATTATTGCCATTACTCTGCAGCGTGACCTGTCGCAGCTACGTCAGGATGTGTACAGCGAGCATGGCAAGCCCGTGTCGCGTGCTCAGAGGGCGGTGGTATGACACTGGCCGCTTCCTCCGGGCGCATGCGCGACACGGGGCGTTTCCGACATGCGTTCAAGAAGTGCCAATATGTCTTCTTTTTTGGCTGATGTTTTTATATTTAATTGCTGGAGTTCTTACCGTTGATGCGTCTGTTTTTATAGGTTTGCGACGAGAGCGTGAGATGACGAGGTTATACAGCTGAGGTTTGTTTTGTTCTGGGCAAAATGACTAAACGCTTTTGTGGTTTTGAGATTTTAATTCATGAAAACGTGAATGTTATTTTTTCCTTGCTTTTTCATGTGATCTATATAATGGTTGAGATGATGATCACTAGGGACATTTACTTCTAATTAGGATTATTTCATTAGAGCGACGTCCCTGCATAACAGATGTCTTTGAGAGCCGCACCCAAAATAGGGCGACGCGGGCGTGGCCTGGTGTCGGCGGGGAGTCTCAGGTGTAACGTCATTAATGTAAATCATCTCCATAGAAATACCAGCTGGAGTGCAGGTTTGATCACTTACTTTCCTCCTCCCAGGACACGAGAAGTACAATCCTGGGTTCAACATCCTCTAATTCATTATAGCTGTGAAGGTATGATAGATGAAGACATAACATATTTGGGATATATTTACCTATAGAGATTGCATGATGACTATGGTATTTGGCACCAGTTATGCTGCGCTAGACATACGGCAGGTTGATTTGTAATAAAAAACGATGCCACCAGTGCCGATGTGCAGTGCCTACCAGGAAGTGATGGCAGCGGTGAGATGGGATCCGGACGGACATGAGACGGCCAGTTCAGAGACTCGGACATGAGGACTGAGAGATGCCATGTATTATTTTTATTCAAGTTATTTTCTCTGCAAGTAGTTCTACTCGCCCAACTCCGAAATAATGTAGATTTTATCGCTATCAAATTCAACATTTTCCCTTTATTTGAGAAGCAGGTCAGCAATAATCTTATAAAGAGTTATCAGTAATCATAGTGTTTACGGCTGCAAGAGGTGGGGTTTCTACGAGGTAGTTGCGAGGCTCAGCGCCAGGCACAGGCGACCACCGCCGAGCTAAAAGTCGGGAAATTCAAGACGCGCAGGAGCCATCTGTTTACGATCTGCGGAAATTTCCCGGAGATTCTTCACCCACATCTTGGGCGTGTTTGGACAGCCAACATGAAGGTTCTATTTGCATTTGTTGGAAGTAAACAGAGTGTAGCTTTTGCTCCGGCCGCCGGGAAGATGGATGAGAGGGCTGTGTGTCAGCCATGTGTGCGAATACATTATACCGCTGGATGGCGAGGTGCTTGAGCTGGATCATCTGGATCTTACAGCTATTCTTACAGCAGCTCGGAATCGGATTTTTTTTGAAATGTGAAATTGTTAGATATGGAATATTGAAAGCATGCATTCTTCTCACCTGATCAATGCAGAACGCTTGTAATGATTTCTAGCTTGTATATATTTTCATGTATAGTATATTTTGGGTTTACGTAAAACGCAGGAAATTATTATTTTTGTACTTGGTGATATGCATCATAGTGCTATACAAGGGCAACAATATCGGACTGGAAATTTTCTTTTACCGTTAGCGTGACTGGAGTTTCCCAATGGTCGACCT
>NC_051392.1:47365976-47385976 GCF_015228065.2 Penaeus monodon
CGAACATGAACTCGGCATGTGGGATGGGGGGGGGGGAGGTGGAGGTAGATAACGGCTGTGGTAATAAAGTAACAGTAAGGTGCTATTGGCATCGGTGGCAATCTCAACTGATAGCGTGTTTCAGGCCCCAAGTTATTTGACTCTGGGTCCTAGAGTTTAGTGTGTCTGTAGGGGGTAGACAGATTTTACACCGGCAAAATGCTGTTTCTGGTTATGCTTTTGGCGATTAAATCTCACTTATTGTTTTAGTTATTTGTTATTTGTCTTAAACGGCTTTAGATACATTGTTGGCATAAGAAATGCGTATTTGTTATTACATATAGAGTTGCTTAAAAGATATCCTCTTTCAAAATGTATAGGCCATGGAAAGGCCTATGTTTAGTATCGGGAATATCATTATAAGATGTAGAGCTGCTCTGTTAACAAACTACAGGTGGTGTTCAGGTAGCAGTGCTGTCTGTTTTTTAGACATAACAATAACATGCAAATTACGAAACGTCAACGATTGGATCTATCTCCTGTTTATTAAACCCTGCCATGAAAGAAGCATCTGTAGAGCCGATGTTTATTCTCGTATAAGGCCATAAAAGTGTGGGTATGTAAATGTCTTCAGGGGTTAACAACCGAACGAACTCCCGCCGGCTGGAGGCTGTGATGGTGTTGGAAAGGGAGAGAGAGAGAGAGAGAGAGAGAGAGAGAGAGAGAGAGAGAGAGAGAGAGAGAGAGAGAGAGAGAGAGAGAGAGAGAGAGAGAGAGAGAGAGAGAGAGGGAGGGATGAAGAGATAGTTCAAAATGGTTACAGTAGTACACTTAATTCGTACCTTGGAGGCGAAATTGGGACACAACAAGAAACAGGTGGAAAAATGGAAGAAATGGAAACAAGTCAACTAGAAAACCATTTCCCAAACAGGCAGCATATCCTTGTCATTTGCTTGCCGCTCGACCGCCAGTGGATATCATCAGAACATTCTTTTTAGAACAGACAGTTAGAGTGAAGTGGTGACTGTGCAATCATACCGTTCCGATTTGGATACTTTCACAAGCTCATGTTCCAACCGGAGGAAGGAGAACGAGCGTGGGCAGCCGATGGAATATTTTCTGACAAAGTCTGTCCTTCAGCACCAAAGGGCTCGCAACACTCGTTGATCCACCTGCAGGACAGCTTGCAAAACTCGTTGTCGGGCGTCGTCCGTGTCCGATGCTTTTAGAAGCCATAGTCTCAGCACCCAAAGGTGTTCTTGAGTCTTCAATTTTCAACCGCAAAATCATGCAGGAAATGCCTTCGTCACCAAATGCTTCTAAACGCCAAAACCTTCAACGTTTCTGGAAATAGTGTAAAATATGTGATCACACGCTCAGCCACCGCCATTTATTCACGAAGGAGTCGGACAGCACAGGAGCGGCCCTCGGCGGTGGCGAACGCGGAAAACAAGCACACGAGGAAGCAGTCACGACCTCCTCCAAGGGGACCGTGCTGCTCAACCAGTCCTTGGTCGGGCTTCAGTTCGGTGTCAAATTCTAATTAAGCCATTGATCGACGCACTGCTCACCTGTGGCCAGCAAACCTTTATTTTATTTTGCTTTTATATCATAGATTTCTTATATTGCGCCACGAAGGAGCGGTAGAAAAGGTATTACTACCAATGACCTTGTGCACTTCACTTCGGGTTTCAGTACATCCCTTTTGAATAGTTGCTTCGAATAATAAATACGTACAGTGCACAGGCTGTATGCGATACATGCGTGTAGTATATAACATATTTCCCTGAGAGGGAAATCGACATCTTTATACGAGGTCGATTTCACTACGTTACTTGAGAAGGCTTCATCCATACGATGTATGGTTCGATAAAGCTCTTAAGGTCACGCGCCAAGAAACCCAAGATATACGAAAGCCTAAGATGGAAGAGGAGGCTGGATTATGGGAAGGTCACGCGATATCACATCCCCCTCTGCCCTACGACCCTTGACCCATGATAGCGATTTTTTCCTCCCTCTCAGAATTTCACTTGTTTTTATTGAAGCAGTTAGCGTCGGCTACAATCATTTGAAGCACAATAAAGGCAATGGAGAACTGAGGAAGTGTATAAGTGTGTAAACTTCTTATTCTCGAAATTAACAGCCCGGAATGCTTAAGACACAGTCGTCGGTAGCATAATGGAAATACGACAACACAGGAAACTACACTAGTGAAAAACCCTTCATACTCCATGAGAGGAGAATAGCCTAACATTATCACTTGTAAAATAAGTAAGTACGTCGGGAAAATAACAATCGGCTTCGAGGGCTGCAGTAATTGCGCAATTTAAGAGCTGAAGCTGGAGAGAAGATTAGAGCTTCTGCGTAGAGCTGGCAGCCCGCGTGGAGAGCTGGGGTTGGGAAGGGGGTTGGCAGCAGGTGGCAGACGACCGAGAGGGGGGGGGGTTAGGAGGTTTGTAAAGAGTCGTTCTTCTTAATTACATCCTCAAGGGAGTAATTGATGCACTCATTTCGTCTTCCTTTTCCCCGTCGACACTTCTGGCTACCGGAATTCAGACTGGAGAGCTAGCCTTTGTGCCGGGAATTGCGTGTGTGGATAGACAGACTCATGCAGAGAGAAAGGCAGGGAGAAAGGAGAGAGTGAGAGAGAGAGAGAGAGAGAGAGAGAGAGAGAGAGAGAGAGAGAGAGAGAGAGAGAGAGAGAGAGAGAGAGAGAGAGAGAGAGAGAGAGAGGGGGGGGGGGGTGAAAGAGAGGACAGGAGAACGAGTAGAGAGAGAAAGGTGGGGGACTGCATATGATTTTCATATTTTTCCCGTGTTGCAAATATAACGCTCCCTTTATACTTTGGAAATAAATTTGGATTTCTCTCGCTCATCACACAAAAAATAGCCGTCAACAGTGCCTCAAAAACTTAATGCCGCATACACTTGCAAGTCCGGAGACTGATTTTCTCCTCCAGAGCTACATAAGGTCATGTAAGGTCGGTTCCCAAATGTAGTCATACAGTGATTCTTTCTGTCATGACCCCAAGGGCGAGGTTAATTCTAGAGGGTTCCATGATCCGGCGGTTTTGTTTCTCGTTAAACTATTCTTCGGGTTTTAAATAAAAAGGTATGTCAGAATAAATTTTAAAAAGTGTAAACTGCATGTGAACGTGGCGTAAATACATCGGGATCAGTCTCTCTCTCTCTCTCTCTCTCTCTCTCTCTCTCTCTCTCTCTCTCTCTCTCTCTCTCTATATATATATATATATATATATATATATATATATATATATATATATATATATATAGACATGTGTTTATCTGTCTAGATACCTACCTATCCATATACACCTCCACGTATTTCACCCATGCACAAACACACACACAAGCATTCGCCTCAAAATCACAGTCTCCCGAGATATGCGGCCTCACCATCAGTCGACGTTTAGATGGAGCCCCGCCAGCATCCCCCCCCCCCGTCCCGCAGAAGCACTCAAGCCTCATAAATTAGTGAGTGTTGAGGCTGGCGCTCGAACTCGTCGGTTTTACTGTCCCCGTTTATTGCCTCGCGGAAAGGTAATCACGCATTGTGCTTACCTGAAATGACGGTGTGGGATGGGCGGTAGATTGCTTCCTTGGTCAACTGTGCGTCGGGTGGGATGAATTTATGTAACGGTTTGTGATTATGTATATTTTTTTTTTTTTTTTCGTTTTATGGTAATTTTTTTGAAATTCTTTCCCGAGTTCTATTCATAGCAAAGAAAACGGAACTTTCTCATTCCTGCACGGAGTTCTTTTAAAGATTAATTTCGTAATAATAAACCACAAAAAGATACCAGCCATACCACAGACCGTTATCATGCTTACACCCTCATACCGATACCACATAATCAGATCGGAAATGAAATAAAAAGCAATAAAACTCAAACAGAAACACAAAATAAGTGGTTAAGTAAAGTTAACAATCAAGGGGGACGCTGGTCAGTGGGTTGTTTATTGCCTGTAATTACCCGTGGCTGTACTTTCTTAAAGGCTGTTTTTGTTTCTACTTGTGTAAAAGTTAAAGAATTTGTGCGTTTGTGTATATGTGTATATGAGCGTGCGCGCACATGTGTATATGCGAAATCAAGCATTTCCGTCAAGTATAATTTTTGCATACCGGAAAAGTTACTCCCTGAAAATTGCAGGTATAACGTAGTTTGGCAAGTATCACACAGAATATTAAACCCTTCTAAGTAACTATAATGCAGTAGTTATGATCACGCAATTGTCATTTATTGTTTCGTTTTGTTTATACGATATCATATAGCCATGTGTGTATAATTTCCAATGTTTTTGAATATCAGAAAATATTTCAGGGAAGGACTTTGTTATTACCTTCTGGTGCGCATACTTTACAGCAACTGTATTTACACATTATGATTTTATGCCAAACTGTATAAAAAGAGCTTTTGTATGTGTAGTCCATTTATTCAGGTTGTCATTTATAAGCAAGTTCACTGCAAGATATTTCTGAATTGTGTCACTTCTCGCGATTATGGACTACTTCCGATCTCGCAATCCGGTTTATAGCAGGTTGACATGAGTTCGATCCAGTTATCATCAGCTGTGTGAAGTGTGGTGAGGATTTTTTTTATTTGTCTCTTTAGTTTGTTTTGGTTCCTACCTTTTGCTGTTGCTGTTTTTTGTTGTTTTTTTTCGTCGAGGTTAGAAAGAAGATATGGAGGAGACGAGGAGGGGGAAGGGAGAGGGTAGGAATGGAGAAGGAAGGATGAGAATGGGGGGGTAGGGGACGGGGAAGGGAAGGAGGAAAACAGAGAGGAAGAGGGAAAAGGGGGAGAGGGAGAGTGAATGTAGGAGAAAGAGAGGGAGAAGGAGAGGAAGAGAGAGAGAGAGAGAGAGAGAGAGAGAGAGAGAGAAGAGAGAGAGAGAGAGAGAGAGAGAGAGAGAGAGAGGGAGAGAGAGAGAGAGAGAGAGAGAGAGAGAGAGAGAGAGAGAGAGAGAGAGAGAGAGAGAGAGAGAGAGAGAGAGAGAAAGAGAGAGAGGGAAGGGAGCGCCGAGACAGAGGCAGTGATCCGCATGTGCATATGTTTACATTCAGTAGTTTAGACGTGCTACTGTTTAAGATCAAGAACAATGAACAACTCAGCTATAATAGTAGAGAGCGTTGTTCAGATTGTTATCATCAACTGGTTACGATAACAATGCTGAGAGCTGGTTGAATGACCGATGCAATAAAGATGTAGCATGATGATAATTGATGATGATAACTGATCGATGATAATTTATGATGATAATTGATCGATTACGTTTAGAAGGTTATGGTAATGAGCGAGGAAGAGAAATTTACGAAAAAGGGAAGAGAGCGGACGGAAGAGATATAAAAGCGAAATAGTTATTAGCTCAGAAACTTATTGATGAGGTTTTTTTTTTTGTTTTTTTTTAACCTGCTAGTAAAAATCTGCTGAACTTTGCATATGCATTTTATATGAAAGATTGGACGTCGTTAGCTGAAATGACCAAACGATAAGAATCTAATTGCCTTTTAATGCCCTTTTCAATTTAAGTCAATTATGAAAAGAAAAGAGTTGAATATATAAAAACGCAGATAGCGTCGCTAAGGCTGTGGTTATGATGAAGTTTATGTAATTACAGTAATTTACACGATGTTATTGAAAAATAATGGTGGGCGAAAGCGACTCTCCGTTCTTGTTCATAAGCCATTACTCCATTCAGAGCACTCGAGGCACGCCAGCTGTGTATTTTGCCTCGCGAGGAATGGCGCTGCGCCGAGGCTTTGTCTGCTTTTTAAACGAATAAAGATTTGGCTTCACTTTCTCTCGTGATGAACACATACACACACACACACACACACACACACACACACACACACACACACACACACACACACACACGTGTGTGTACGTACAGTACAGTATGTATGTTCGTATGTATGTATATATATGTCTGTGTGGATGTAATTGTGTTCCCTTACAAATAAGCTAGACTTCATATAACTGTGAGTCACAATGGCTATAGAAGTGCTACTGAACACATAGAAACGGGTTGTTCTCCGGCGTGTCTCATGGCATGAAACTGGCTTGAATGAATGGCAGCCAGATCCTCCCTAGCTGAATATATATACTGTGTGCGTGTGTGTGTGTGTGTGTGTGTGTATATATATATATATATATATATATATATATATATATATATATATATATATATATATATATATATATATAGTTTTGATTTGCAAATGAAAAATTATTTGCAAATCAGAGCCAGATTAATAAATTTATCCAGTCTTACATACCATTCTTTTCGGATCAGATCTTAAACAATCTAGAAGGGGCTTTTCGAAACTGTCGGGGCGCGCTGGAGTTTGTAATGGTAAGGTAAGAATATCTTCATTAGATGTCTTTGGATATTTCACCTTACTTTCAGACTTCGAATAATGGCATGTAAGTGTTATCATTCTGCCTCATTATCTTCCCAGCGACGCCATAATATATATCTGAATAAAGATATAGTTCGGGCCGGTTGTTCGTGTTTTATAATGCTCTTCACGCATGGTTGATTCCACTGGGAGATGCCCGAGAGGAGGAGTAAGAGCAAGGCCTAGAGTAAGAGTGACGTTGTGTCTCGTCTTGCCTGCTAAGACGGATCCGGACGGGGCTCGAAAAGGGTACTGATACTGATACTAATGCTTATCATTGTACTAATACTAGTAATAATGATGGGAATGACAGAAAAAAGAATAATGATAATGAGAATAAGGATAAAGATGGGGATGAGAATGAGGATGGGAATAGGAATGGGAATGATGATAATGATGATCATTTTGGTGGTTGTTGTGTTTTCCATTCTGCTATCCTGTTGTTCTAAGCAATGCACTACAGTCTTCTTGTAGGCAAAGCACACCAGATTTTCCTAGGCAAAGCCCCACATTGTACTGTACAGACAAGCACCACACTGTACTATTTCTAGGCAAACCACCCTGCTAACCTATTTTTCTAGGCAAGCACCACACCCCCACTATACTATTTTTTCTAGTAAAAGCCTTGGATGGAAATATCTGCACCGATAAAACAAACACTTACAACTTTATACTAAGCTTTGGGATCGATATTCCCCCAAAAAATACACGAGGGGTTCGAAAGTGTTCATGTTTTCTTTTGTTAATAATAGTGATCGAGAAAACAATATAACGGTTATCGATGACTCTTGCCAGCTGTGACCAGTAAGATGCCGTGTTATATCGAAATTAATAGTCGCGGTGTACGTTTTTTCTTTCATTTTTTGTTCATTTTCTTTTGCTCGTAGATGCACTGCGAAAGATGGCAAGTCATGACGTATCGTTTGATGAATGTTATTGGAAGAAGGAGTAATACCTGTTGTATTGAACGGTGAACAAGACGGTGATGTTAGTGCCGGATGCTGTGTGGTTATTATTTTTTCTCTCTCTTTTTTAGCGGGACTGTGCGGTGTGCATTATTGTTTGTCAGCTATGTGATTGTTTTGCTGCACAGTAGTACACCTTAAGCGTTGCTCCCCTGCGTTGTCTGTTGTCGAAGTAGATCATTGATTACGTATTATCTATTATTATAATGGCTAAAAATACTCTTGCACGCAATAAGCAGATGTGATGGACATGTAAACGGTGTTATAGATCGTAGGAAGAAATATTCATGGTTGCAAGGCATAATCATACTGATGATACGAAGGGATAAATGCAATAATATTATGTGCAAGAGACAAGGGTAAATATACACGAAAAACAACAGATGAGAACGTCCGTGGATGCAGTGCATATGTAGTCTTAGTCAAATCTCCTTCAGCTGAATCTCCTGCTGCAAGTGGTGTTCAGACAACGGGTTCATGAGGTTGTTCATGCGTTCGTGCAACATATGGATGCTCCTGATGCCAACGTACGCCAGATGCATGCCTAAACACTTGCCTAGCGCGAGGGATGTGATCGTCCGTGTGGTATTAAGCGTACAGGATTCTGCAGGTGTCTGTAGATCTTGCAACATCACGTCGGGTAATTATACAAAACCTGCTTTGGTGGGGACGATTGTATGCTCGTGCTCGAGATAAAAAATAATCAAGATTGCACGAAACCCTTATCTTAATAATAAAATAATAAAAAAAACAGATGTGTTAATGTTAACCACATACCTTTTTCTGAACATGGACTCTATATGTGATAAAACAAACACGTGTTCTGTCTTTGCATATTCTTTATCTTCCGGACACCTTTGTTTTAACAAGTGAGGCTCTGACCTTTTTGCAGTCCCTCGTATCGGTCGTGAGATGCAAATTCGGCCAGCAGTTTCTCGGCGTTTCCATCCTTTTTGGAGCAAATGAATATGTTTTATTGCTCTTGCCTTCTACTACCTCATCATGACTCACCTGTTTGTCGGCTGATTACATTTATGATTTATAATCCACTTATGTGTAAACGAAGCGATTTTTACAATGCCTCTTAACATCAGAAACACGGGCACGGCACAAAGGAGAGGAGGACGGTTATGAAGAAGGTACAAAAGGGAATCAAGATGGAATCCAGCGATACTGTTTTAATACACAAACAACAAAAACAAAAAGGAAAAAAAAACCGGACTTGTGTATATTATCAGAAGATTATTAGTTACGCTGCGGTCATTGTGAATATTGAGGTTTGATTTACAGTGATTATGCGAGTGCGGGATGTAGCATTTTAGCATCTGAGAGGGTCCTTGCTCTTGTGAAAGTAACATACAATCTCTCGATGAAAAAAACACGAAGTCGAACATAGCGATCTCGATAACTTGAATGCCTCTGATTTTTTTCGTTCTGGCTTGTTAACATTTTTCTGATAATTAACGACATCGATGCCGCGTTCTAGGTAGTTCTGTTTGTCCATGTTTTTTGTTTGTGTGTATGTTTCTGTCTCTCCCCCATTCTCTCTCTCTCTCTCTCTCTCTCTCTCTCTCTCTCTCTCTCTCTCTCTCTCTCTCTCTCTCTCTCTCTCTCATCTCTCTCGCTGTGTGAGTATGCGTATGTCCCCAACTGTTAATTTCACAAGCTTTCCCGTGACCTATGTCACACAAGCACAATTAGCGGTGGGGCCCAAGTGTCTCCGCCCACAATGTGCTTCATTAGCATAATAGTGACCGTGTTATACTGTGATAATGGATCTCAGTAATTCTACAAAGTGTATTCGCAAATGTGAAGTGAAACTGTATATATCCTTCTTTTTGAGTTGTATTTCTTACACCTTCAGATTTCTTCCACGTTTCTGCTCTAGATATAAATTATCCATATATACAAGAGCTACATTTCTTCCGTTGCTACTGTGCATTGTCATCGCATGTCCGAAACAAAGGCACCAAATAAAGACATGTCTCTCAACCTCCGTGTTACGCTTCGTCGACCTTTGCAAAGAAACAAACTCCCCGAGAAAAAAAAAGAGAGATAAGAAAAAAACAGACTACATATCTCATTAATCAGCCGCGCCTTGGCACCTTTTGTTCAATGGGCATCACTTAAGGAAGATTGTGGTAGATATTCTTGTATGTCTCGCATCAGCAGGAGGGAATTTGGCAACATAAACCAGGTAGGAGTTAACATTATCATTCCACAATGACGAGGGTCATACCAGTTTTACATAAAGAACTAGGTTATACAAGTTCGTACTCTTCCGAACAACGGTGTTAACGAACGAACTACTGTGAAGACTGTAGACTACGCATTGACGCCATGTTGTTTTTTCCCCTTCACGAGGAAAGTTCGGGTGACTTTCGCTCCTGTAAATGACTCCCGTGGGTTAAGCGCGTTGCCCCGGGCTGTGTCCACCTGGCGGGCGTGACCATGTGCTTTGTGTGACGCCGTGTGAAGAGAGGCGCCCAAGTTGGCGGACGAGCGCAGAAAGTGACAAGGGGAAAATATAAGGGAAAAGCAGATAATTATATAATTGCCCTGATTATGACGTCGCCCCATAATGTAAAGTGTGGGTTGGATGGCAGAGAAATCGTATGATAGAGTAAGGATTTCTTTTTATGGGCTGGCCACAAATGCGTACTGGTATGGCAGGATAAAAAAGAAAAGAGAGAGAGAGAGAGAGAGAGAGAGAGAGAGAGAGAGAGAGGGAGAGAGAGAGAGAGAGAGGAAGGGAGAGAGGAAGAGAGAGAGGGGGATGGGTGGAGGAAAGAGGAAAGGGAGGAAGGAAAGGAAATTGAGAGAAAGAAAATATTTGTAATTTCTTCATAAGAAAACGTTTAATAAAAACGAAAGGTAAAAGTTCCTTCCCTTAAATCATTTACCAGGAAGGTTTGCGCATCCAGGTGGTCATTAAGAATCTAGATATGTGAGCACACACAAAAAAGAAAAGACTGGAAATAATGAATATAAAAAAAAAGTTTAATGGTCTCTCATTTGTTGTGTTGTCGTCCTAGTTGTTTTGGCTAATCGCGCGCTGAGCTGGTCAGGGGAGGAAAGTTCTCGTCGCGTTTCGTTTATTCAAGGCATTAGACGTCTTTCTGTTTGCGCGTGCCTCTCTCTCTCTCTCTCTCTCTCTCTCTCTCTCTCTCTCTCTCTCTCTCTCTCTCTCTCTCTCTCTATATATATATATATATATATATATATATATATATATATATATATATATATATATATATATATATATACATATATATATATATATATATATATACATACAGACACACACACACACACACACACACACACACACACACACACACACACACACACACACACACACACACACACACACACACACCACATATATATATATATATATATATATATATATATATATATATATATATATATATATATATATAATTATTCATTTATCTATCTGTCTATCTCAGTATCCTTCCCTCTCTCGGTCTCCTCCTTTCTCTCTCCCTGCGTCCCTCCCTGCCTCCTCCTTAACCTCCCTTCCTCCCTTTCTCTCTCTCTCTCTCTCTCTCTCTCTCTCTCTCTCTTTTTACCTCCTTCCCTGCCTTCCTCTTCATCCCTTCCTCCCTTTCTCCCTCGCTCCCTCCATTCCTGCCTCCCCCTCTCCCTCCTGCCTCCTTTTCTCACTCCCTCCTTCCCTCCCTCCCATCCTCCTTTCCCTTCCCCCTTCACTCCCTCTTTCCCTTCCTCCCTCCCTTCCCTCCTTCCCTCCCTCCCATCCTCCTTTCCCTTCCCCCTTCACTCCCTCTTTCCCTTCCTCCCTCCCTTCCCTCCTTCCCTCCCTCCCATCCTCCTTTCCCTTCCCCCTTCACTCCCTCTTTCCCTTCCTCCCTCCCTTCCCTCCTTCCCTCTCTCCTTCCTCGATTTCTCTTCATTTAACAGTTTGCAAGCACATCGTCCCATCAGCGTACTCAAAGACTCTCTCTGCACGTACGTAGGCGCCCTTGCGAGTGAGGAACTGAATTGTGATTATCTAGTAGTCGTAAGGCTATCTCTGGCGCTACGAGAAGCACAGGAAAAAAAACTTTAAACGAAGTATAAGGGAAGAGAGGGAGAGATGGGAGAGATAGAGGGATAGAGAGATCCAGGAAAGGTGTTGGGGGTGACAGGGAGGAAGGAGTGGCGAGTGCGATTGTTACGGCGATCTTGAGCTAATCTTTGGTCGATAGTCAGTGAATACGGAAGAGTTCTCTCTCTCTCTCTCTTTCTCATTCCATTTTTACACACAGACAGACAGACATACACACACACACACACACACACACACACACACACACACACACACACACACTCTCTCTCTCTCTCTCTCTCTCTCTCTCTCTCTCTCTCTCTCTCTCTCTCTCTCTCTCTCTCTCTCTCTCTCTCTCTCTCTCTCACACACACACTCTCACACATGTCCTTCACCGACTCGCTCTCTGATACTCGTATTAGCGAACTCGGCAAATCCTGGACGGACAGCCCCTGGGGAGAAAAGGAAAAAAAATCTGAGATGAATAAATATTGAAGTTCTTATTTTCGCAATAATGCCTGAAGTGATAATATTTACAATAATATCCTTTATCATAGTAATGCCGATGATATGCTCCCTTCCTTAAATAAGTATCACAGGTTAACATGTAAAATAATCATTTATAGTTATGATTATAATAATGACAATGAAACAATAGCAACAGTTGTGGTGATAAAGGAACACCATAGAAACAATGGTATTATAAACACAATAAGTAGAACACTTAATAAAAAATACAAATATAATGATTATTACTTGCATAATCTTGTTAATAATATTATTATGATGCGAATAATGATAACGATGATAACAGTAACATCAATGGTAATTATGACGAGTAAAAACTGCACAGGCGCTGACGACAAGGGCAGAAACACGCAGCACTTTCATTCTAGATGATCGGTATTCATTAACGTGCGTAAAAAGATGCACCTATTTCATCGTTAAGGGACGTGATTAAAGTTTTATGGCCGCTGACGTTGCAGAGGGGCTTCATGAGGGAGAAAAAAAAAAAAAAAAAAAAATGAACCATCCATTCCGTTGGTGGTTTTATGGTGTTGTAAGCCTTGCTGGTGACCTTCTGCTAACCTGCCTTACTCAGCGTTGGCTGAAGCTTGACCTCTGACCTTGTGTACCTTAGAAAGGTGTTGGTTTCGTGTTTTGGAAATGGAGTTTGGCTGTGTGTGCTGAGCCTGCAGGTTGTTTTGGTTTGGTCTCCGGGACTGTATAATTCTATGATATTTTTCATAGGAGCTGGGCGGTATACATTTTCTTAAACGAACTAATATGTGTAAAACTTAAAGGATAAATCTAATGGCGAACGAATGCTAATTCGGATAATACTATCTGTTTTAGTATATTTGGGAAACACCTCAGGGAATCCTTCAAGGCTGAGCAGTCATGTCTGGTTTGAAGACAAATATATCTTGAGAAAGATGAGAGATGGCTAAGAAGATTACAAGATTAGCCAAAGACCTGTTGAGTTGTTTTTAACATTAAAAGGTACAACTATTATGTTATAAGATTTGAAGTTCAAGCTGCAGGGATGTATTTGTAATCTTATATGTATTCATGCATGTATATACACGCAATCATTTGTGTACTTATGAGTGAACACAGATGTAAATCGAATTATTCGCTCAAAGTTACAGAAATGTAACTTGTTACAGAACACGAAAAATGGCATATAAGAAAACGAGCCTATCATGGTAAATTCCAGGGGAAACTTATGCGAAATGTACTTTAGTTGTTTCAGATGGTTTGTACATGTTTGCCATTACTGAGTTTTCACTTCCGATATTAATCAAATACTTTTTGACGAAACTTTGAAAATCACTGTTTACTCTACATGCGTATGTTTTTTTCTTTTCTTTTCTTTTTTTATCTCCGTAAATCTACAATGTACACTTTTTTGCCTTTGGTTTGGTTGATGACAGATCGTCTGATATATTACCACTGTAAAATTTAATGATCCTTATATATTGAACCATCACGATAAAGCCATTGTGAGGCTGCGTCGTGACTCTGCCTTATGTATAGGTTTCCTCACACTAATTCCCTCACACTCTCTCTCTGAACCTCACACACGCACACACAGACTTACTTACGTGTCCACTTAATTCACTAACTCGCTTAACACATGTACTAATTTTCTCCCAACTCCGTCCCATTCACGCACATCCCTTAGTCATTTCCCCACGTCGATCACTCACTCATTCCTATCGAGTCATTTCCCATACGTTCATCCTAAGACTAACTTCATTACAGTGTGAGAGAAATGGCAAAATAAGATTAGTTTACTCATATCCCCACCTCACTCACTCATACACTTACCCCTTCATTATCACCTTCATCGAGCCATTTCCCACACGCACATCCTCAAGCCAAACGCCCATACTGTGAGGGAGGGGTCGGCCTAATAAAGAAATGGCGAGATTAGTTTACTCATATCCCCACCTTACCCACTCATATACTCACTATCACCCCTTCACTACCACCACTATCGCCCCCATCGAGTCATTTCCCACACGCTCACGTCCATAGAGTAAGGGCGGGGTCAGCACTGTGAAAAGAAATGGCAATATAGGATTAGCTTGCGGCTGACAACATGGGCGGAACACGGCGAAGGTGAAGGACGCTTGCCATTAAAGGAATACTTTTAAAGGGCTTGTGATTACGAGTGTCAGGTCGAGGCAACGTGAGGCTTGGGACCTTTCTTGTTGCTCTGCGTGGTAATGAGGTATTGGTGAGTGCGGGTTAATGGGTCGCAGGAGGTCTGTGTTTGTTTACACGGAGGGTATGGTGGTCTTCGGTGTGGGTTTTTGTATTTGTTTTGAAGTTCGTGTACTGGGTCTGAGAATTGGATGCTGAGTTTATTGTGTAAATAGATGGAATTATTCAAATCAGAGCGTGCAGGATGTTAGATTAAAGTTGCAATGTTCTAATCAGTGTTGAAGATCCAGCTAAATTTCAACATAAAACTGGCTAGCCTGTTGTGCCGTCTAGAATTTTTGATGTTCATAAATTTATGAAGAAAGGTTGAGGCGTAACTGTTTGGCAGAAAGATAGATGGGTATACAAGACGAGCGAATCCTTGGGCGTGAAGTTGGGGATCCACCCGGGTCATGAGTCACTCCTGGGAGCGGTCTGGTACTCTCGCTGCTCCTTTCGAGGCGCTGGGGAGGGGGGTTGTTTTGCTCTTTTGTGTAGGTGCTTTCTTTTTGTTGCTGCTACGCTCTCTCTCTCTCTCTCTCTCTCTCTCTCTCTCTCTCTCTCTCTCTCTCTCTCTCTCTCTCTCTCTCTCTCTCTCTCTCTCTCTCTCTCTCTCATTCTTTCTCCCACCACCATTCCTCCGGCGGCTTCTTTCTGTGCATCCTCCTGCCGTTCCTGTTTCTCTTCTCCCTTATATTTATCTCAAAGGTACATTGGGCTGTTTCGCAGTAGCGAGGTTGCGTGTGGAGACAGTAAATGTGTCAAGGGTTGGTCGGTATGTAAAGAGCAGCGCCGCCATTACTGCGCTCGCCCGATACGGTGGGTCAGGGAGACACTGGTGCCGGGCGATGGTGCCTGTCTACTAGTGTTTGCCTTCCGTGCTGCATGTCTGCCTGCGTGTTTGTGTATGTGTCTTCCTTGCTGCCTGCTTGCCTGTTTGTCTCTTTACTTGTTATTTGCTTCCCTGTCTGCTTCTCTGCTTGCCTGCCTGCTGCTCTACTTGCCGGCCTGCTTCTCTGCTTGCCTGACTGCTGCTCTTACTTGCCTGCCTGCTTCTCTGCTTGCCTGCCTGCTGCTCTACTTGTCAGCCTGCTTCTCTGCTTGCCTGCCTGCTTGCTTCTCTGCTTGCCTGCTTGCCTACTTGTCTTCCGCACTCGTGACTCGCTAGGCAAATAGCCGAGCTGGCGAACGGACGGCAACAACACAACAGCAATAACATATGACTTCGAGCGATGAACTGGTTGTGTGTTGAACTTTACTGATAACTCAAGACGATGCATCTGTTACCTTGTGATAACGTGCGGTGGCAATAAGCAGATAAATATAGACTGATACATCATCTAATTTTAGGTCTTTAATGCGATGCAGCTTGTCTGTATTAAGCGGTTATTAGGATGGTTTCAATCAATGGATAATGATGATTACAAACATTTTAGAATTACTTAATAATTATCACGAAATGACACCACTAATTCAGTTAGAGACTTCCTTCCATATCAAGGAACACTGTTTATTCGCACTAATAATTATCAGGCGGGTATTTTTTCACGAACATAAGGACACAGCACGTCTTTCCTTATGCGAGAAGCGAGGCGGCTGATTCACCTTTCGCTCCTTGCCTGGTTGATAACCCAATTTTTTCTGTAGGAATGTGTGTGTGTGTGTGTGTGTGTGTGTGTGTGTGTGTGTGTGTGTGTGTGTGTGTGTGTAAGCGTACGTGTATGTGTGTGTGTTTGTGTATGTGTTTGCGTGTATGTGTGTATTTGTGTGTGTTTGTGTGTGTGTGTGTGTGTGTGTGTGTGTGTGTGTGTGTGTGTGTGTGTGTGTGTGTGTGTGTGTGTGTGTATGTGTTTGACCAATTAACAATCCACACACATCAACCCGGTAGATTACACCTCCCTAAACAACGCAGAAACAATTCTTTGCTTAAGAGATAATTACACGGTGCATGATGTGCAATAGACATTTCGATATTACATCTCCATCAGGATTAGATCGTCCGATAAAGATGTAATTATCGAGATGTCAATTACACATCATTCATCGTGGAATTATTCATCTTCTTGTATAACTTTTTTTTTTGTTCATTCGTCATTCATTCGTTCAGTCTACCTCATGCGAAACATTTTCAACTTTAATAATTCTTTCGTTCATTCTGTGCCTCATGCACCATTTTTTCGACTTATGTCATTCAAACGTGTATTCTTCCTCATGCATATCTCTTACAACTTTAGTTTTTCCTTCGTTTAAACTGTGTCTCATATGGAACTTTTTGAATTCAGGTTATTCATACGTTCAGTTTTCCTCATGCATCATTTTTTTTTAAACTGTTGTCAATCCCTTCATTCATCCTATCCCTCATTCTTTCCCTCATCCTATCCCTCAAGTCTCTCTTATCATTCCCGTGACCTTTTACCTTATATCTTCGCTGCCGTTGGTCGTTCGTGACTGCGGGGGGCTCGTCGCAAGGGCGGATCCTCCAGAGCAATTTCCCGCTTAATCGCTAAGATGTTATCAGTCGAGATGGATAGCCTTATTATCTGGTTCTTATCGGCTTTAGTTATGATGTTGGTTTAAGTTTTTGAATAATGGTCTTTATTAGTGTGTTCGTGTTCTTGTTTTTTATGACTGCCGTAGGAGGTTGGGGGTTGCTAGTCCTTGGTTTTAAGTGGCATCTGCTTTCGGGCAAATGCGGAGTCATAAGGGATATTGAAGACAATGGGCCGGACATGACACAGGTTCGACACAGGATGCGTTTGTTGTTGTTGGTTCTCATTCTTATAGAATGCTGACGAAGGAAGGAAAACGCGTGGACTTACGTGGAGGCATTATCGATACTTCCACTTCTCGCCTGATAAAGGTCTCCACCACGCCCATATCTAGTTTGAATGATAAGACGCCCACGGCACAGCTGAAGTTACATCACGTCCACACCTAGCTTCAATCGTACCACGCCCACGACCTAACTTCAATCACAGCACGCCCACGACCTAGCTTCAATCGCACCACGCCCACGACCTAACTTCAATCACAGCACGCCCACGACCTAACTTCAATCACAGCACGCCCACGATCTAGCTTCACTCGTCCACGACCTAGCTTCAATTACACCACGCCCGCGATCTAGCCTGAGTCACAGCACGCCCGCAGGAGACGCCCGCCACAACCAAAACAAACCTGTCACCCGCGCCCAAACAAGTCCCAGTGCCTCGGTCTTTCCATTCCCAGACGGACCGCCCCCATTCTCCACATTCCCAAAGCTGTTCGTAAAATGACCAGCACATACTCTCACAAACCCTCTTGGCCTTACATCGTCTGCAACTGAAACCAGCCTTCACGACCGACGCCATCATGTGAATACCACATCCATACCACGAGCCCACGACTTGGTACCGGCACGACCCGCGGGACAAGCTCAACTTAAACCGATACCACGAGAAAGAAATCGGAATATCCGTGTCGCCATAGCAACCGCATTGCATCCATAACCATGATATTACCACAACCACACCAACTCAAATTCACCTTAACCACAGGCGCAGCGGGACGTCTCGTGTAAGGTTAAGTAAGGTTCTGGTTTTATTTCGTTTAAGGTTTTGTGTTGTGCACGGTTTATTTCATGAACGATATTATTTTGTACATGGTTTATTTCTAGTGGACGTTTTAGTAAAGCTTGTGTTTGTGTGTACACATACTGTATGTCTGTGTGTGTGTATAAGAATATATATTTGTATGCGCGTGCGCGCGTGTTTTTGTAGATGTGTGTGTGTGTGTGTGTGTGTGTGTGTGTGTGTGTGTGTGTGTGTGTGTGTGTGTGTGTGTGTGTGTGCGTGTGTGTGTGTGTGTGTGTGTGTGCGTGTGTGCGTGTGCGTGTGTGTGTGTGTGTGTGTGTGTGTGTGTGTCTGTGCGACACACAAGTTATTGAACGCTTAACTGCTAGTATGAATGTGTGTCGTTTAGAGGAATCGATATGAAAAAGACATTTAAATGACACTCAGGCTTACTGTATATGAAAGTGTGGCGGATGGGATTAGTGGGTAGAAAAATAGAGAAGCAAAAAGTAAAATTGACAGCGGGTTATGTACCGGACGAAGAAGATTTTTAAAAAAGTGTGAGAAAAAACGTGTATCAGATATTTAAAAACTGTGTGCATGAAAAATAAGTACACTGGAAAGAGAGCGACCGAGACACACACACACACACACACACACACACACACACACACACACACACACACACACACACACACACACACACGCACGCACACACGCACGCACGCACACACACACACACACACACACACAAACACACACACACACACACACACACACACACATACAAGCAAACAGACAGATAGAAACAGAAAGGCAGAGACAGAAAGGCAGACAGACAGAAACAAAAAGGCAGAAAGAGGGAGGCAGATAGCAGCCATGGCCATGAGGAAGAGTGCAAGGCAAGTGTGGAAGAAAAGAGCACAAAGTTGCTGCCCCCGTGTGGTCGAACGGTCGAGGCAATGTCCACATAAATAAGGCCAAATTCTTATAAAATTCTTCCCAGTAATGCGTGCTTGCTGTTCTGACGTATATATGTACCGTAACTTCGTACGATTAGGTTTTTGTTCGTCGTTTTCCGCGATAATTACATTCGTAAAGCGCTGTATATACTTGGTCTGTCTGTCTGCAGTGCGAGGTTGAATGTTGCGTGTGCGAGGAACTTTTTCTTTTATTTTTATCTTTATTTTTCTTTGGAGGAGAGGGAGGGTCCCAGTCATATTTCCTACTTGTTTTTATTTTGTTTTGTTTTTGTTTCGGAAGTATAGGTAGTACCCCACTTTTTTTTTAAGCGTAGGTCTATATGCCCCTGTCTTTGCGTTCTGACATATCGTTCTATATCGATTTTGACCTTCATTGTGTCGTTCTTGTTGCCTGTTTTTCGCGGTGCTTGTCCATCTGTTTACTAGATCACCCCTGTAAAATTGTCTGCCTGATGATTATGCAGGTGTAAGCTTACATTCTGATAATGGAAAAGGGCATTTAATCGATCAGAGCGAATGGTCCACAGCACTTAAATATTCTTGAAGCTGCACGGCAATTACTGTCGTGTACAGTAAAGCCCCATTTGTTTTTATATGGTCCGTATGCAGTTTGAATGTTTGCATATAATTACTGCCAGGTTACGCATTTCATTGTCTTTGTCTTGAATTTCCAGATGATAAATAACATTTGTTTTATTTTTCATTAAAAAATGTCTGCTAAATGTTTTTAATCCTTTTTTCCCTAGAGTAGAAGAGGCATATGATCCAAGCAAGCGCCCAGTAGCAAACATACCAGAAAATGCTTGAATATGAATCAAAGATGAATAAATACATCGAAAAGAAATATAAATAAATCATCCCTTTGTGTAGGTGAGCAGGGCTGGCGCGTATGCCTACTTGGCTATCTCCCATCGTCCTTTATAACTGTAGCTTTCGAACATCTGATATATAGACACCCATAACTCATCGTCCGACTTTCTTCCCGTTTACTCCTCGACGCTGAAAGGCTGAGGCAAATGTGCAGCACGGTGGTGGGAGGCGCTCCTGTAAAGGTTATCGCGGTATTTTGGTACTAGTGTGAAATATCTAGAAGCTAATGGCCGGCCTAGATGCATTCGATATTATTCGATATTGGTCAGATTTATTAGGCCTTATTTCTGTAAAGGTATCGGTTATTGTATTTTGTTGTAGATTATCAAGCAACCCATGGGAAACACTTGAAATACAGTACTAGAGGATGACATCAGAAAGACCTATTATAGGGCGTAGACATAAACCACGCCGAATCTCATTTTGATTAGCTAATGACTATTA
>NC_051392.1:47390976-47393476 GCF_015228065.2 Penaeus monodon
CCACGCTCCTCTTACCAGCCAGCCCACGCGTTTTTCGTTACATGCAAAACTGTTATTAATTTCATCTTTTACTCTTCCTTGCTCTGTCAGTCTTCCCTTCTTCTTCTATTTCGCTCTGTTCTGCTCCGTTTCCGTGTGCATTCCTTTCCCGACCGCCCAGGCCCCACAGCAGGCAAGGACCGAGCCGAACCATTAGCGCTGTGATAACGATCTAGGCATCTTCGCCATGGAAGTATCTGGAGTAGGGAAGAGGGGCTGCCTGTAAAATTCTCGTCTGGAAGTAAAATTGTGTTGACGTTCGATTTGCCTTGTCACTTTTTTGAGGAGTGGGACTTAGAAAGGAATATTTAAATGGTGGTATCTGCATCGCTTACCCCGGGACCGAGATAAGTTAAAGCTGACTTGGTTAGACCCGGAATTAATAATTTTCTCTTATCACGAATCCTGATGTCTGGAAAATTGGAAGTTCCGGCTCGGCGAACGCCTTAGCCTCTCCTGGGTGGCGGCCAGGATGCGGTCGTCCAAATGGTAAGCGAAGGAGCATAATAATGCCCTTATCTCTGGCTGCTTGGAACCGCATGGGAGTTGGTATCTGGCCGGACGTGGAGATGGCAAGATCGAAGCGTAGATGCGGGAGGTATGAAGCTCTCAGTTCTTTGGTGGTATACTGCTGTTTGACCGGGATGTTCTTTTTGCTTGCATTTCGATCTCCACTGGGAACTGGTTGCTGTGTTTTCTTTTCATTTTTTGAATGATATGAATTGATAAGTTTGATTCGTCTTATTTTCTGCGTGTTGTGAATAGCCATTTTTTGCGGGATGAGATTGATTGATTTTGCTGAAGTATTAATTATCTAGAAATATTCTGAGATATCAAGACTAGTATCCTAAATTTTTGCAAACTTTTTCCCTGACGTTTTTGGTAAAAAGTCAAATCGTAAATCTACTGTGGCAGAGGTCCTACGAGTATCGTGGATCCTCTACTTGGCCAAGTGATGTGGTTAGTGTAGTGTAATGAATATCTAAACAATAACACAAACTTAAATACTTAACATATATTTTCCTTGGTAACTCAAACCGATAAGCCAATAACCCCCCCCCCCCCCTGCCCATACACACACAGACAATGACAACAAAGAGATTAAAAAATAAAACACCAAAGTTACCGCCGCACATGAAAATACCATTAAGTCAACCCTCAACAAGAAACCGAACACGTATATTAGGAATGGCGATAAGGGCGTAGGCTGGCGCCCTATCAGCATGGCGACTGGCTGATAAGAGAGCCACTGAGAGACCACAGTCGCCACCATCGACGCATCGGCCAGTGTACTGTGTCGGGTCGGAAGAAAAGGTGTTTCCCCCGAAAGGAATATTTTTCATGGCTTTTATTCCGCCAAAGATTGTAAAAGGACTTTTTTTTGTCAAGATTGATTGGTGATTTGTGTGTGTGTGATTTGAAAAGGAAGATCTGTTGTACGACTTGTGATTATCTAATCACAGACTGTGGGTGTAGAAGAAAAAAGTGGTGTTGACCTCTGTGGCTAAAGGTGGCTGATGAATGTTGTTACTTACACTGATATCTTTTCTATGATTCGTTACTGCTGATCATCAATAATCACCATCATCACCATCATCATCATCATCATCATCATCATCATCATCATCATCATCATCATCATCATCATCATCATCACCATCACCATCACCATCATCATCATCATCATCATCATCATCATCATCATCATCATCATCATCATCATCATTTTTTTCTTAATAATGGAAATGTTATTACTATACATAAAACCATGGCAACCATGTTTCTGTTATTAGCTTTATCATAATTTTTTAAAAAGAAACTCAAATTGCTGTTGTGAGGCGGTACGTTCATATTCAATAGCACTAGAGGTCGTCTCTGTGCTGTAACACCCTAAGAAGTTCGATGTGTGAGCGAGGAGTACAGTACAAGGTCAAAGGGGCTCGCCATTCCTCAATTCGAAACGCTAGTCTGGCTAATTAACCTTTTTTGAGCTCAATTACTCTTTCCTTCTTCGTTTTTGTTCTTTCTTTTTTTTTTTTAGAAAGATATATATTCTTTTCTAGTCTCGGAAGTGGGCAACTTTTTCATCGGAGGGAAGGGGAGGCGTTCGTTCCCACGCTCCCTCTAGGATAGTGATCCTACGTGTTGATATGTAATATCGTGTATAATAGCCTTGCGAGGAGTGAAGCGATGCGCCTCAGCCATTGTGATTGTTCATTAAGATCACACGCCTGATTAGGGTTCATAAGCCTTAATGTGGTTGGTGTGTCGGGCTTCAGGGAATCTTGGGGGGGGGGGCGAGAGGGTTCTCGGGCGTCAGAATTTGTTGTTGGTTTTTGGTTACGAGACATTAATTGCTTAGAGAAAATAATACGTATTAATTGTATTTTGCGTCATACAGATATATTGTATGAGCATTATATGTTGAGTCATGCAAATGCATTGAATAACAACTAAGCCA
>NC_051392.1:47400976-47420976 GCF_015228065.2 Penaeus monodon
CTAACAATTGTGCCACGGCGGCGATTTTACCTACGATACCTGCGTTTTGACTTCTCAAGGCGATATGTCGTTTTCTCGCCGTGAGATCGGGCTCAAGACAGCAGTCGGACCTCAGGTATTTTTACGACCGCCGCGACGGGGAACTGAACTAGGGACCACAAGGGTCGGAGTCCAGTGTTCTAACTAACCACTTGACTATTGCAGCAGTCGTATATATGTATGTGTGTGTGTGATGATCCCTTCCCAGGGTAGTTGTTTAATTAATAATTTTGGTGGTTCTCAACACACCATATTTACGACAGACTCACTACCGTATTTAGTATAATCTGTGCGTATGCTCACGCGCATGTGCGGGCGACCACATACGTACACACATATATCTAGTCTGAGCCGGAAGGTATCCTGCATCTAAGAAGTTGATACAACAATAAGATTACAAAATGGAAACGAAAAGTGAACATTGCATTGAGATATCGCAGTTGGACAGTTATCTTTATCAACTGGCTGGTTAATCTGTGTGCTGCCTCTTTCCTAATATTGTGGGAATGATCGGTGGAGGCTTACTCAGGACTGATATTTTTTCTGGTAGTGGATGCGTGTGGTACGTCGTCAACTGCAGTGCGAAAGTATCAAACGACGCTAAGCGACCAGCAATATTGAAAGACAATCGTTAATGTGTATAACAATCTTTGAGGATGAGTAGTGTCCTTTGGCAACTGTCTGGTCTATGTGTCTGCTGTCTTTTCCCTAACATTTTTGGAGTTATGGTAGGATTCTCTTCTGGTTGATAGGGATGTTAGGTTAGCACTCACACACACACACATGCACATATATATATTTATATCAATCAATAACGGTATGCTCATGTTTGAGCAGCCGTGGACCTCTCCACCATCCTTCGCCACTAAACTCGATCTTACGCTTTTCTTTCCACTTATACCATCGACAGCCCGCAAATATCTTTGATATTGTCGCTCAGTCTTCGGTTTGCCGAAGACAAGACGTACTCACTCCAAGAGCATCACAGCATGAAAACTACAATTAAGTATCGTGCTTTGACCGCGGCGGCTCAAACATGAACATATCGTAAAAAAAAAAAAAAAAAAAAACTGGATCTACGGAAGTACTTTGCGCGATTTATGAATTATGTAGTACAATTAGTCTAGTATGGAAGTTCGAGCTCACTCATTCATTCTCGTCTTTTTATATCTGTGTATATATATTTATATATATATATATATATATATATATATATATATATATATATATATATGCATATATAAAAAGACGAATAAAGTTGTTGTTTTTCTTAGCTTTATCCCTTTATTTTATGGGGTCGCCATGATCAGGTTCTGGCAGATATCTTTTATGGCCGGATGCCCTTCCTGACGCCAACCCTCTCTATTAACCCGGGCTTGGGACTGGCACTGACTTGGGCGCTGGCTTGCCCATCCATTGGCTAGGTAGGTGAAGTTTCTTGCCCAAAGGAACAACGCGCCGGTCGAGGACTCGAACCCTCGAACTCAGATTGCCGTCGTAATTTTAGTTCTAATTCTCTCATTCACTAAGATGAACAGTAGTGTCATTAGCAAGTATCATAGTAGGGATAAGTCAAATTAAACTGTGAATTTATAAGTCTCTTCACCTTTCCTTCTTATATATAAAATTACAAATAGATTAGACACCAATAATTCTAGTTCTAATTTTCTCATTTACTAAGATGAACAGTAGCGTCATTAGCAAGTATCATAGTAGGTATAAGTATAATTAAACTGTCTGGTTAAAAGGTATCCCGTATCTAAGAAGTTGATACAACAATAAAATTACAAGATGATAATTCAAAGTGGAATTTAAATTGCAAAGTCGAAGTTAGACGGTTACTTTTATCAACTGGCTGGTTTAGGTGCATGCTGTGCCCTCTCTAATATTTTCGGACTGGCACTTGGAGGCTTACTCTGGTTTTACGGAGACATCTTAAATTGGCTTGCTGATATTAAGAGTAGTGAGTACGTATGGTAAGTCGTCAACTGCAGTGTGAAAAGAGGGGAGGACGTTAAGCCACTGGTAATATTGAATGACAGTTGTTAATGGGTTAAACAATCTTAGAGGATGATTAGTTTCCTTTGGCAACTGTTTGGTCTATGTGTCTGTTATCTTTTCCCTATCATTTTTGGAATTACGGTAGGATTGCTTTTCTGGTTGATAGGGGTGCGAGGATATCTCATGCCTTCCACTGTAATTTATTGTATGAAGGAAACTGGATCAAATAATGTTAAGCCACCAACAGATGATGGAATATAAAGTATACAAGTCTGCCCATTTCAGGTACAGGGGTTACCGGCAGGTGGTAAGAAATAGATTACATATGTTTGTCCATTACAGCTATTGGGGGTACCGGTAAATGGTAAGGGAGGAACTAAATAGGATTAGCTACTATAAGTACATGAGGCAGATATTATGTAGTGTGCGGCCTTGGGTGCATGCTGTGCAATGCCTGTGCCCCTAGGTTTTATGACTGGTGTCTTGTTGTGGATCTTCGGAGATATCTTGCGTAGGGTGTGATCAGGTATCGTACTGGTGAAATGATTTAGTAAATTTATGTGGCATGTCACTGTGGATCTACGTAAGTGCTTTGAGCGACATATGAGTTATGTAGTACAATGCAGCTTCTACTATGGGACCTAGTTCAGTATGGAAGCTTGAGCTTAATCATTCAATTTTCCTTTTGTGTGAATATTTCTATCCTGGTAACCGAACCACACACACATCCTTACATTTAGCCAGTCTAAAGTGATGGTTGCCCTCTGTATATGAAATTGATACTGGGTTACTCACTACAGTATTTTGCTGTGGTTTTACGAGTAAATTATGTATGATTTTATTATTTGGGTTAGTCAATATCACTGATAAGTTTCACTTATCCCCACTCTACTAATGATTAAACTACTGTTCTCAGGATTACGAGTGTTATAACTAGAAATAATTTTTTCTGAAGTTTTCTTTTGTTATATATGTAAAAAAAATTATATATCTGCCAGAACCTGATCATAGCGATCCATATAAGAATGGTATATATATCATCATCAATAATGGTATGCTCATGTTTGAGCAGCGTGGACCTCTCCACCATCCTTCGCCACTCAACTCGATCTTCGCTTTTCTTTCCACTTGTACCATCGACAACCCGCAAATATCTTGATGTTGTCGCTCAGTCTTGTCTCTGGTTTGCCTCTTCCTCTGTTTCCTATCACCATCCCTGTCAGATATATATCATCAATAACGGTATGCTCATGTTTGAGCAGCATCCACCATCCTTTGCCACTCAACTCGATCTTGCGCTTTTCTTTCCACTTGTACCATCGACAGCCCGCAAATATCTTTGATGTTGTCGCTCAGTCTTGTCTTCGGTTTGCCTCTTCCTCTGTTTCCTATCATCATCCCTGTCAGCAAGTTTTTCTCAATACTTTTACTTCTTATCACATGACCAATAAACTTTAATTTTCTTTTGTTCAAGATATCCAACAGCTGGTCTTTACAATTTATTTTTCTCAGCACTTCATCATTCGTTTTCTTCTCTGTCCAGTTAATACGTAGTACTTGACTGTAACACCACATTTCAAAACTATTGATCTTTTTCTCATCTATCTTCAGCACCCAACACTCAGAACCATATGATGCAATTGGGAAAACTAATGAGTTCAATAACCTCAGCTCTGTCCATAAGGCAATGCTTCGGTCTTTTCAGATGTTATTGAGAGCAACTGTGGCACCCTTGGAAATGGTAATTCTTCTTTTTATCTCCGGTGAATCATCATATGTATTAGTCAAAAGAGCTCCAAGATAAGTGAACTTCACATTTTCCACAACCACTCCATTGATTGTAACATGCTCATCACTGTTCACTGCCGGTCATCCTTGAATCTTCACGATCTTAGTTTTCTTGGCATTAAGAAACAAGCCAGCCCTTCGCTTGCTTCTCCAACCCTATCTAGTAGCTGTTGCAGTTCAGTGATACTGCTGGCAATCAAAACTACATCGGCGTACCTTAGATTTGATATTTTGTATCCTCCGACATCTACAGTTCCTTCAAAATTCTCCAGAGCACCTCTCATAATTGTTTCAGAATATATGTTAAAAAGGTGCGGAGACAGAATGCAACCCTGTCGCACTCCTTGTTTGACTTCGAACCATTCTGTTAACCCATAAGTGGTTCTTACAGTTGCTTGTTGTGGGTCATACATGGCTTTTATTAGTTGGATGATGTGTTTTGGAAACTTCATATCGTTCATGTTATTCCAGAGGATATCGTGATCAGTATCAAAAGCTTTCAAGTAATCGATGAAACACAGGTATAGGTCTTTCTGATGTTCTCTTTTTTTCTCTATGATCAATTTCAGATTTAGAATCTGGTTTCTGGTACCTTTTCCAGGGCAAAAAACCTGCTTGTTCGTCTGCAATTTCTTCTCTTAACTTCAACTTCATTCTTTTCAGCAATAATTTTCAACAAAATTTTGCTGCTGTGACTTATTAATGCAATTGTCCTGTTATTGTTGCATTGGAGTGCGTCACCTTTTTTAGGTATGGGAGCAAAGACTGATTTTACCCAGTCTTCTGGCCATCTTCTTTCATTCCAAATTTTTGTACAAAGTTTGTAGAAGAAGTATTCAACACTTTCGCCAGCATTCTTGATTAGTTCCGCTGTTATTTCATCCATTCCCGGGCTCTTGTTATTCTTTAACTCTTTTATGGCTTTTATAACTTCGTCTAGCAGTGGCGGTGGTTCATCTTCGCTGTCACTGAGTCTAATTTATGTTGTTGTTAGATCTTTATTCTTTTGTATAGGTTAGAACAATATTGATTCCATCTATCCTTGACTTCTTTTCCATCACATAAAACAAGTCCATCTTCAGTTTTGATAGTGTCCATTGTAGGTTTAAATTTTCGTGTGATGTTTCGTACTCCTTGGTAGAGTTCTTTAGTTGTCTTATTGATAGAACAGTTTTCAATTCTCTGGCAATGTTCATTTAAATATTTTTCCTTATCTTGTCGCAATAATCTTTGAATTTTTGTATTTTGTTTTTTGTAAATTACTTCTTCAACTGGATTATTGATACCCTTTGATTTTAGGCATCTTGTTTCAATTTCACTTAGTGTTTTTTCAGATATCCAGGGGAATTTGTCTTTTTCTTTTTGGCGATAGTTTCTTAAGCAGCGCTCAGCAACACACACACACACACACACATATAGGAACTTCACCTCGATTGCCTACCTAGCCAAAGTCAGTGCTGGTCCCAAGCCCGGATAAAATAGAGAGAATGATTACCTAAAAAGGTAAACACCGGCACTCTCCGTGATAAGGAACTGGGGACCCTACCACGTTCTCACTCCAAGAGCATCACAACATACACATATATATACATATATATATGTGTATATTATATACACACCGCACACTCACAAGCATGCTCACATTCACATACATACCCACACATTCACCCCTGCAATCACCAAGGTGTCCCAGGTGTACCCATTCGCACTCTGCGAATCCAAGCACGCAGTCGGCGTAACTGTGGAGGTGGCATGAGTGCATGATCTCAACCCGGGTTGCATGCGCGCCTCGAGAGCGTTTTTGCGCCGCGCCCGAATGTGGAATCGAGCTTTGTTTCGCGGGAGTTGCCAGCCCGTACAGGAAGTGTTCACGCAGGGCTGCATCCCCGGCGCCGCTTCTTCTCTGAACGACGAGCGAAGAAAACACTCGCCCACCGCCCGGAGAAGCGAGGGTTGGGCGGAGCTGCATCGCGTCTGGCTTCCGGGCGCGCGGGGCCTGTGCAGGCGTGCGTGCGTGCTTGCGAGCGTCTGTTCGTGCATCCGTCCATCTATTTTTCCGTCCGTTCATTCATGCATACATTAGTTCATAAATACAAAAAAATCCATGTAGTTTAACATGCATTCATACAGTCATTAAACATACAGTGCATATAAATATCGACGCACGCGCACGCGCACACACACACACACACACACACACACACACACACACACACACACACACACACACACACACACACACACACAGAAATGCATTCGTACACAAATACACCCATCCGTGGTGGTCGGCGGTCCGGCTGAATCGGCATGGGTGAAGGTATCCTCGCTGGGCACCAAATAAAGCGCGGTGGATGCCCAGGCGGGTAGAGCTGGTGAATGTATGATGACATGTGAGGCGTGTTACCCAGACTTTGCCGGGAGAAACTTTCGTTCAGCGGTCATGTTTCAGCGAATTTGATATTTGATACAGTAGCTTGATGTGTTAAATGCTATGATGTTTCCATTTAGACATCGAGTGGGTGTAGGGGTATGGATTCGTTTGCTCGTAAATTATTAGATTATGAATTGGATTGATATAGATACAAAGTGCTTTTGACAACGAAAACCATGAATTCTAGAGTTTGGCACAGACGATCTACAACCGTTATAAGCAAGGCAGTTTTGCCAAGCATCAATGTCGGTTTTGCTGCGCCCGGCCGTAGTGGGCGCGAGGGCGTGCGGGCGTCAAGATCGAAGCCGCGGCCATGAGGAAGATCCCGATTATCCTTCACCTGTAACCCTTCGTCCCTAATGCGGTTAATTTAGCTTCAATAGAGTTATTATTACGTATATATAATGCGCAGCGCTTCCTGTGCGTGCGGCTTGACCTTGCAACAAGCAGGGTAATGGGCGCATCGATTGTTTACTTCCCTACGTGACCCATTAGAGGGGGAGGGCTGCGAGGGGTCAAAGGGCGCTGCTTCCTCAGTGGAGTCGGGGGCAAAACAAGCGTACCTCGACAGTTTCGTGTTTATGGCATGCATATCTGATTTACGGAGACGTTTATGTTTGTCTTAAGCAAAACAAACCAGACGTTTAAAGTTAAGCAATGCCAAACGGTGAACTAGTAAGTCCGTCAACATCGCTCGGAAATCAAACGAAACCAGCCTTGGCCAATCCGTAGCATTTCCTCTGCTCGCATTTTGTTTCGTTATTTCAGTTATTAGACTTTTTATCCCGATTCTTTCGCGCCCACCTTCCCGGTGTCTCAAGCCGAGTGGGCGGAGCGTCATCACTCAGGTATAGAGGGCCAGCGCCCGCCCGCCCTCCCGCTTGCTCGTACGCCCTGGTTGTAAAATTAAGAAACCTTCGTGAACGCTAATGGCTGAGTGTGTGTGTGTGTGTGTGCTGCGTTAAAAAGGTTTTAATACTTCCGCTTGTCCCATTTATGTTACTCCCATTGCATGTTTTCGGTTCCATATTCGTACGACGTAGAATAACAAGCCTATTTTTACCCAGCGTTTCTTCCCTGCTAAATTCTGTATGTCCCTATTAGATCTATGTTGATACGTGTTTGCGTGCCTTTCCTCCCTTGAAATACCTATTCTATCTGCACGTCATTTAGTGCCCCGGGCGAAACAGGTAGACGCCGAGAGCACGGTGGCCAGATTCGCGTGAAATCCCTTCCCGACCCCACATCCATATGCAGTACGCCAGAATTTACATCTACTTGCCATATACGGGAGCGGTCCGAGATACAGCCGGTGGGGTTAGGCTTGTCGATGCTGACGAACGAGGAGGCCACCTCGGTAAAAAAAAAAACGAAAAATTACTACGTATATAAACACAATTGAGCAAAAAATGGTTAAGAAGGAAGTGAAACGTGTACATTTAAAGAAAAAAAAAAATACTATGTTCCCTTGCGCGCAGGTGCAGGGTTGCTCGTTTGAATAATACAGCAAGAGCACAATAATACCTGTAAATCTCCGAAAGTAAATCCTCGTAAGTCGCTACAAAGCCATGTATGCAGTAAAATACATTTAGGTTTAGAGTTTTTACACGTGTGCATACGACATGCATTTTTGCACAGTGTATATTTAGGGATGTATTCGTCGACAGTCATATACCCACATGGATGCATGTATATGTATAAAATTCGTGCATATTGGCTCTGTATGTCTTCCTTTCTACTCGAATTCCTTCCTTTACATCTACAAGATACCTTACTTACGGGCGCCGACCCACCATAAACCGCGGGCGCATTATCGTCCGCGAGAACTGACGTACAGTAAAGGGAGCGTCGCATCTCCGCGGTGGCACTCTCCTCCGCTCATTCCCTAATGCGCGCCATCTTGTCCTTTATGGCCATCGTAACCTGGAGCCTCTGCAATTTTTTTGGGTTATGAACGCGCATAATCCTCGCAAGGAAGTTTTGTTCTTTGGATTATTCGAAAGGGTAAAGGGCGCTTTCGACGCTGCAGACACAAGAGGGATAATTATTTGATACAGAATAGAGCTTGGGTTTCTAGTTCACGTGGGTCTTCGGTGGGTTGAAACAGGCCGTAAAGTGAATACAGTCGGGGGTTTATTCTCTCTGAAAAAAAAATGTTGCTGTATGTAGCCACGAGGGGGAGGGAGAGAGAGTGAGAGAGAGAGAGAGAGAGAGAGACAGACAGACAGGCAAACAGACAGACAGACAGACAGACAGACAAAGACAGTGAGAGACACAGACAGACAAACAGATAGATAGATAGACAGACAGATAGACACACAGACGGACAGACAGACAGCAGACAGATAGACAGAGAGGTAAAGAGAGGGAGGGAGGGGAAGAGGGAAAGATAGAGAAAAAGATAGAACGAAAGAGACTAACAGACTTACAGACAAACTGAGAAAAAGACAGGCAGACAATGACACAGAGAAATTGAGAGAGGAGGGTGAAGAAAGAACGAGAAAAGAAGATGGAGAAGGAGAAGAAAAAGAAGGGGAGAGAGGAGACGAAGAGAGGAGAGAGGAGGCGAGTAAAAGTGAGAGTTCAGAGTACACGCTACATATTTCAATACATGTCGCAGCGCTTGGCCATCCGGGTGTTGGAGAGGAACGTGACTCCACAAAATGCAGATATAGATGAAGTCACAGAGGCAGGTGAATCGGGGAGCGAGGGGACAGGTAGGCGAAGGAGGATTAGGTGAAAGGGCGATTTGGTGTTAGGTGACCGTACGTCTGCGAAGATTTGTTTACAAGGTAGAGGCTCTCCTGTGTTTTCGGACGGTAGTATTAAATTTCTCGCGGAAAGGGAAACAACGTCTGTTATCGATTTCTCTCTCTCTCTCTCTCTCTCTCTCTCTCTCTCTCTCTCTCTCTCTCTCTCTCTCTCTCTCTCTTCTCTCTCTTTTCTCTCTCTCTCTCTCTCTCTCTCTCTCTCTCTCTCTCTCTCTCTCTCTCTCTCTCTCTCTCTCTCTCTCTCTCTCTCTCTCTCTCTCTCTCTCTCTCTCTCTCTCTCTCTCTCTTTTTCGTGGGACTGACGTTCAAGGTGAGGCAGGTACTGGGAGACAGAAGAAACCGAGGCTCTGAACTTATCGCTCGGGGTGACTTTGTCTTTTTGAGAATGATCATGAAATCCCCATCTTAACAAAAAGGCGTTGCCAATTAAAGTCATCCTGGTTAAACAGACATTCGGGAAATGCACAGCAGTTTCGAAAAATTAATTTCATTTCATCCACGCCGACCTTTCTCTTCAGCTAACTCCTGTTGTGAGTACCGACCCACGGGTGGTTGACCCAGGAGAAACCCCCTGCCTTCCCGTCTTACGCCAGATCCAGTCCCCTCCTGGCTCCCATAGTGTTCGTCATACCCAGCGTTGGCAGGGGGTGGCGGTGGTGGACGCTAGGACTCAGGTGTGGGCAGGGGAAGGGAGGGAGGGGTGATAGGGGAGTTTGGAACAGGTCATCATCGCCCACAAAGGTCCTGACCTGAGGCGGGAGTCACCCAGCCGAGCCGGCCGTGTCATCTTCTCAGCCGCACTTCTGGCTTTTGTCTCCCGCCTCTGTCACGCTAACGAACCATGTGCATTGTGGAGGAAGATGTACCTCGGAGGGGCCGTCATGATACCTATTTTGGGAAACGAAGAATGAGGTAGCGGTGTGAAAGGGGTTGAGGGGGGGGCGCTTTTCTAAGGGAGGACGACTTTTGTATTTGCGCTCGGGATGTCCTCGAGCATTTATAAAAGTTAATGGGGTTTGTTCTTTGCACGAAGCGCTGGAATTCCATGAAACGCTTGAAAAGGGAATAGTGCGTTATACTCAAAGGATTACCGGTAACGAGGGCGTTCAACAGAAATGGTGAACGAAATGTTAAATTTATATCTATTATTAGAAAAGGAGATTAGCAGCAGATTACCTTAGTGCGGGCCAATAAAGTAGGTCAGATCTCGTCACTCAGATGCGAGGCCTTTTAGCCTCTGTCTCTTGACTGGCGTGAATTCTACTATTTGCGGCTATATATGGATTCCATTTCATAGAGAATAATAAAGTGGAACTTTGATATGTCAAATTATTTATTTTATATAACTATGTTTTATTGAATATATTGTAAATAAATCGCATTTGTTGTGTTCGAATGTGTAACGGAATAGAATATAGACACTACTTCCGCGCG
Organism: Penaeus monodon; assembly: GCF_015228065.2. Lineage (NCBI taxonomy): Eukaryota > Metazoa > Arthropoda > Malacostraca > Decapoda > Penaeidae > Penaeus > Penaeus monodon. The sequence continues at coordinate 47,411,441 of NC_051392.1, forward strand.
TGAGTCATGTCTGTTACACATAATGGATTAGTAACACGGTGAGTGACTAGCGCGGTGGGGAAGGCGACGCGCATGGTTCCTCCTCCATGTTGCTGCGTCAGGCAAGTGCTTCACGCGTGGGCCTCATGAACGTTTTATCGATTAGTTCTTTGATTTCTGGCGCTCCGTCGACACACTATCTATCCCATTATCAGTGCTTGCGGCGTAAAGACATCGCGGTTTCTGTCTGGTGTATGTGAAGTGCAGTGAGTTCGTTCGCACATTTTAGTTATTATTTAGTCATTATTTTAAATAACATAACGAGAATATAATCGCGTCGTTTATGCTGTGAAAAGGGAAATTGTTTTATAGATGTTGCATTAATATTGCAATGCAGATGATTAGCAACCTTGGGAGATGTTTTTGCACCGAAAACGCCGCCCAGCTGATCCCCGAGGAGGCAGGCGGCCGGCGGGGCTTATCGGCTGTCCAGAACCGCTTGCAGTTTTTGCCGCTTCCTGCCTAGTCTCTTTGTCTCGTTGGCGGGTTCCTGGCGCTCCTCCTGGTGACCGAAGTGATGTTAAAGTTGCCCTGAAAGGAATCGTGTCGCGAGAGGAAAAATGATTTTGTTGTTGACGTGTATATATAGTGTCTGTGATGCTGATGAACATCTAAGGGAGATCTTTTTTGCAAGGGATGTTCACCCGTTCAGGCTCCTCTGTTCAGTCACTATGTGCCAACAAGGGGGAGTCCTTAAGATCAAGTGCCTCGATATTACTGTATGTTCCTCCGTTGCTATGCCTTCGATTGCGTCCCTAGTTCAGTGTATTACATTAAAAATGAAGACCAGCACAGAGTGAAGTCGATGCGGTGGTGTCTATTTTAACTCGATCTCGCCGCGGGGGATCAAGATTTAATTGCCGGCTTAGCGACGATGCAGGCGAGGTTGCAGGAGTGTTCTCGTTGTCCTCGGATTAAGGGAGAGAAATCTGCGACGAAAGAAGTACGCCATTTTTTAAGTAGCCGTTGTTGTAAGGACTGAAATAATAGGTGAGAATTGTTGCGTGGCTATTACGGTAATTGTTCGTTTTTGCCGTTCCCTGTTTGATTGTTGTTGTGAGATTAATTGAGATTGATGTGCTTAAAATGCGCAATAAAACGCGTAGCGGAAGTAAATCAAATCGCTGTTAAATCGCATTAAGATAAGCTTTGAGACGATGTTGACGTATACAGTGATGATAATCGTAGAGAAGTTGATAATGGTACGGATTTGGAAATGCAGACAGCAGGAATAGTGTTGACAGTTTCGATGCAAGTAGTCAATATTACTTGTAACAGTTTGGGATAGCATCGTAAAACCGACAGCTTACTATAAAGCTGATGTAAATAAACAGGAAAATTGAAAATTACCCCTTTGTAAATACGGAATTGTGTGCTTAATGAATACACTACATGTCAGGATGAACTTCACATGCCAGCCGGGTTGTCCCACTCGAGGGCCGAGACAGCCAGTGTTGTCGGGAAAGATAAGATAATGCATGTACTTTCAACACGTCGGTCACAGATGCGGCAAGCCACCTAATCAGCTGTTCGAAGCCAAACAATACATTCCTTATAAATTACGCGTGAAGAGTACGTAAATATTTACATGTCTATTTTTGGATCGGGTTCGGATCGAGAGTGTTAACAAAAGCGGAGGGGAAGTGAACACCCGCCGCGAATGTTCATTAATCACTTTGCCGAGCTGAACAAACCTTCGCGCCTCCAGAGAAAATATTTTGGGAGAATACAGGCGGAAAACCGAGATTTCTTTTGTCGGTGTGTTGTGCTTGATGTTATTACTGTGGTGATGATTAGGGTCATCGCCATCATTATCATTATTATCGTTTTACTTGTTTATCATCATCATCATTGCTGTTTTTATTATTTTTCGTTTCTTCAGCCAGAGTGTTGCTATTATCATTATTTTAACATTCATCGTTTCCGACTTGATGTATTTCTATTTCGTCTAACTATAATTACCATTTTCGTAATGAGCATTTCTAGTCATTAACAAAGTAAACTATTCAGTCGGTCAATCAGGAATATTTTCACCGCACACTAGGCCTATGAATTCGTATGTATCTCATTTTTGAAATTCAAATTGTAGTGTCTTCTCTTCCTTGGCCACGCCCTTACTGCAGGGAGAAGAGGAAGGAGCAAAAGAAACAAAACTTCTGGATTATACGTCTGTTAGCGTAGGGAACTCCCAATTCGAACCTCCGTTCACCCCACCCCCTATCTCTCTCTTCTCACCCCCCCACCTCTTCATTCTTCCACCCTACGTCTGACTGCTTCCCTCCTCCTACCTAGCCTCACCGTCCCCACCCACCTACATCCCTCCGTCATCCTCATCTGCCTCATCTACACTTCTCTCCTGATCCCCACCATCACCTAATGCCTCTTCCAGCCCCTCCCATCACGGGTACTCCTCCCCCCACTCCTACCAATGCCCATCCCTTTCCCCTAGCACAACCCCCATCAATACCCCTCCTTCCCAACACCCAACACCTCATCCCCCTTCAACCTCCACTCCAACAGCACCCCAGCCCCCTCTCCAACAAACCCCACCGCCCCTCTTATACCGCAACCTCTTCTCGTACCCCACCATCGCTACCCCTCCCCCTCCACTCATACCCACACTGTCTGCCTTCTCGCCTCTCGGGTACATCGGAGCCCCTATAGACAACGGGCCTCGTTCCCTCTAGCTGTGGTTCGCCTCTAAATTATGACATTCCCGGGATGAGTCCGAGCGGGAGCCATCCTTAGCCTGCCCTCTCTTCCCCGTTCCCCTTCCCCTCTGCGCCCCCTACCTGCACCTAGGCATCCGCGTTCACAGGTGGGGAGGGGGGAGGGGGGAACGGTGGGAGATGAAGGAGGGTTTTGAAAAGGAGGGTCAGTAGGTGTTGCCCATGCGAACGATTTGTATCTCGTTTGATAGGTACCCTAATCCGAGGCTTCCTCTTGACCTAATTATAGAGCGTTTTTTAACTCGGTAAGTTTCTTTAGCGCATAGATCATATGTTTTTCTATTTAAAGATTGTGAAGTCAGACAAAAAGACCATTCGACGTGACCAACAGGATTCAGATAATTTTTGCGTCATTCTTAGAGCAAACGACATTACCATTCATAATTGAAAATACATGTTACAGCAAGACATAGCATTATTGCATATGAATTCCTATTATTTGGCTATAGAGGCATAATGGCATAATCCGAGAAAAGGATTAGAAACGGGAAGAAGGCTGTGACCTTGACAAAAATGTATAAATATATCTTGTATGAATTATATTAATTATACATGCAATGTCTTTTTTTATTTCAAGGTTTAATTAGAGATTCATCTCTCATTTCTTCCTTCTCACCTGCACTCTTCTCCTCTTCTTTCTTCTCTAATTTTCCGTTCTCTTATCATCATTTTTTCCCCTTCTACCTCATTCTCCTTTCCTGTACTCTTCCTTCCCCTATTTTGTTGTGACCCCGTCCTCCATCCCTCCCTCCCTCCTTCCCTCCCCCCCTCCCTCAGGGCGGCATGCGGGGGACGCGACTTGCCTCTGGCACTAACTGGCTGGCCATGCTGTTGTATCTGGCCCGCTGTGGCCCGGACGCATTGACACTCGCGTCATGCAGCTGCTGGTGGCTCTGTTCTTGCGTTATCTGGCATGTCAACAAGCACTTTGAATGTTTTACACCCACATAGACATGCACAGATACATATGCGTTTACACATATACATATATATATACGTACACGTACGCGTACACGTACACGCATGCATATGTATATACATGGACATGGACATGGGTATAGGCATCTGTATGTATATGTATCTCCATGTACGTACACATACACGCACTCTTATATGTACATGCACTTATACTCGAACAGGTACGTGTATATATACAAATGTAAATGTATTTGTATATGTACTTGTACACATATATGTACATGTATATCTATAAGTATATGTGCAAATGTACATGTATATGTATATGTGCAAGTACATGTAAATGTATATGGTTATGTACATGTACATATTTATGCACATGTACATGCGTACACACACACACACACACACACACACACACACACACACACACACACACACACACACACACACACACACACACACACACACACACACACACTGTCACTTAATCTCCTACTTCTCTTTTTCTTTCTTTATTTCCTTTTCTCTCCTATTTTCTTCTCTCTCCCTCTCCCTCTCCCTCTCCCTTTGCCTCTTCTTCTCCCTCTCCCTCTCCCTCTCCCTCTCAGTAGCAGATGTTGCATGTCGTCCAGACGCTCCCCGTTTGATCGCAGATTATACAGTCGGGTTGGTTCTCCGGGTCGGAATGTGGCGAGGACTTTGATCCGAGCCTCTTCCCGTTCTGTTTGTCTTGTGAATAATGCAGTTTTGTTCACTTTTAATTAAACTCTTGAGCGTCTCTCACTCTGCGCAAAATTATTTAATGCCGTGTTCCAAGTTCAGGATATTTTAGGATATGTTAGATTACTGAAAAATATGTGTATGCATATATATATCAATAATATATATATAATCTATATATTAATATTTTATATATATATATTTAATATTATATATTATATATATATATATATATATAGTATATATATATATAATATATATTATATATTATATATATATATATATATATATTTTTAATATAAAATATATATATATATATATATATATATAATAATATTATATATATATATATATATATTATATATATATATATATATATATATTATATATAATATTATATATATATTATATATATTTTATATATATATATATATAAATATATATTATATATATATATATATATTATATATATATATATATATTTAACACACACAACACACACACACACACCAACACACCACACACACACACCACACACACACACACACACACACACACACACACACACACACACACCTGTGGTGTGTGTGATGTGTGTGCTCGTGCGTGCGTGCGTGAGTCTGTATCTGTGTGAAAAAATAGTTTAAGCTAGAATTCTAATATCGAACGGTACTATAATGAGAAGGAGACGCCACTATACCTGACCCCCTTACATATTCATGAAATAATGTCTTCATTTCTTCGTTCTGGCCAGGAATACACTCGCTCACGTTAGTGCCTTTGAGTTATTTTGTAGTTATGATAGAAAAAAGTGAATACGTTATAGAAAATAGCGAGAAAAAACGAATATCTCACAGTAGATCAAATAACATTATGATTAATACAGATAAAAAAAGGAAAATCAATGCCTTATCTTCAAAGCTAAAAAGAAAGCTAAGAAAAAGTCAAGCTTATCTCTCGTAGGCCTACAACACCTGCAAACAAACAAATAACCAGCTTGCCCTTGACAGGTATCGATCAGACGCCAATCAAGAGCCGCGTTTATTGGGGTCCTCTCGGCGCGCCTCAAAACGGACCACGATTTGTTTTCGCCTCTGTCCTTGGTGTCCGTTTTTCTCGCGATGATCTATGAACCTTGAGGTGTCTGCGAATTGGATGATTTTTATGTGCGTTTTTTTTTTGTCTGTTTATTTGCTTGGTAAAAAAAAAAAAAAAAAAAAAAGTGATGAGTGAGATGTATAAAATCTGAACGTAAAAAAGTAAGTTTGCTGATTGCGATTTTTTATTGGTCTGTCTGGTTCTGAGAGAGAGAGAGAGAGAGAGAGAGAGAGAGAGAGAGAGAGAGAGAGAGAGAGAGAGAGAGAGAGAGAGAGAGAGTGTTAGTGAGAGAGAGAGTGTGTGTGTGTGAGAAAGAGACGAGAGAAAACGATAGACGAGAGAGACAAGAGAGAGAGAGAGAGGCGAGAGAAAACGAGGGAACGAGCTGGATTAAGAGAAAGGCAATCAGGGAGAGGAAAATACAAGGATATAACAGAGACAGAAAACAGACATATAAAAAAAAAACACAAGCAGAGAAATGGGTGCAGACGAAGAGGGTGTTCCGAATGGGTGTCGGATTAACGAAATATTAACAATAAAACGATAACGTCAGGAATGGGAATCCGTTAATCAGATAAGAGAAGAGAGGGAATAGAGATCGAAGGCAAGGAAGGGGGGAATAAGGCACAAAAGGCATAACAATAACTATGAAGAAAGACGATAAATGAAAACCTGAAGGAGGCGTAGTAGGGGAGAAGGACAAGAAATAGATAGGGAGAGAGGAGATGGTTTAGAGGGACGTGATCCGTAGCACAGATGGTTCAGCCAAAAGATGGTTATGTCGTTTGCCCCGAGGAAGTAGGTGGGGGAAGGGGGGGGGGGGGGCGAAAGCCTTTGGATCTTTGTGAAGGTTCAAGACCTAAACTATCGTCGTGATACCGTTAGTAACCTAAGACGTTGGTGCGACTTAAAATATTTGATGATATTCGTTAAAGCTTTTGTAGTGTTTTGACGAAGGGAGTGAAATTTGTACTGTCATCATTATTATTGCAGTTATCATCATCATCATCATCATCATCATCATCATTATCATCATCATTATCATCATCATTATCATCATCATCATCATTATCATCATCATTATCATCATCATCATTATCATCATCATCATCATCATCATCATCATCATCATCATCATCATCATCATCATCATCGTTGTTATTGTTGTTATCATCATCATCATCATTATTGTTACTGTGTTTGTTTTGTAATTTTGTTATTCGTAATATAGTTGTTTTTTTACTGTTATCACTTATTATTATTCATTATTATTATCACATCCGTGTTGTTATTGTCGGCGTCACCATCAGCTCTTATTGGATTTTTCTACATTTGGATGCTGTTAGCAGTAGTACAGCGTTGCAATCATTATTCCCATTCCGTCGCTCCACTTATCGGTAATAGATGTCAACCTGTTTGGAAATCCAGACAAACGGCGTTACCGGAGTGGGCTGCCGGACCTTCATTTGATCCTTGGGCCGGCCTTGCGCTATTGCGAAGATCACTAGCACTATTTACTGATAAAACGGCATTTTTCAGCGGTTGGGTCAGTATAGGAGTTTGCTGCAAGGCCCTCGTCAGCATACCACGTAAATTCCTTCGCAAGTCGCTAGACACTTTGAGGCACCATTTTGGGCACCGGGTATGCTGGGTCATGCATATCATGGTCTGTGTCTGGGCACTTTCATCGGCTCAGGGCACTGGCAAGCGCGTAGGGCTTGTCACGACTCAAGGATAGTAGAATAGTATTAAGCGTTCCTGAATCGGGAAATTATTATTTTTTTTTTTACGCTTTTAACAGGGCGCCATTAAAGGCACATTTCGTAAACCGAGCCCTGGGAATAATCCTTTAAAAAGGCCTGTATTATCGGCGTGATCCGCGCAGGTACACCATTGTGTGTTAATGGCGACCGTGTGGACCTTAACCGATATATTTCCTGTTGTTTGTGAACCCGCGGGGGAGTGTTGGGTTCTGCGTTGAGTCATTCGCGCACACCAGTTTGGCACGGTGCAAGGTGTCACGGCGGTTCTGTGGGTCTTGTGCGTCCAGCCAAGACATACACACTCACGTTCAGACAGACACTCATGTTTTCTCGTCTCTGGTGCTCAGGACCGACGTCAGAAGCTCTGGTGTTGAGGCTGTCTGATTCTCGCATCTCGATATTTTTTGTTCTCTAGCCTTGGTGTCGTTTGTCGTCTACTGGTGGGAGGTCTGTGCCCAATGCCGCATGGGAAGCGGCGTTCGGAGGATGAAAGGTGACACAGTACAAACACGTTATGTTTTGCATTATATCCCCACTGAGGGTATAATGCGCTTTGTGCGTTTTATATTTTCGAGGAAGTACGATAAATTCTCAGATCTCACGTATTTTAAAGGAAAAGCTGACAGACTCTTTATTTTTCAGTTATTTTAACGTGAATAGTGAAAGGAAAATGCACATATTACATGAATTGATACCATAATGTTTTATTATTTAACTCTGCGATGTAGAAGTGAACCAGAAAATCAATTGTTACGAGTGTGTAGCTGAATGTGGAAGTTACAGAGAACAAATGATGGAAATTTTATTCACTGTGCTCAGTGTCGCTCGAGCGAGAGGTAGTTACGAATGACAGCAGAGAAAATGCCCTCATCTCCATGGTAGCGTCACCGTGGGTACTGAGCTACTTGGTGTTACTAGTAGTGACTCAGTACAAGCAGCGAGTGGTCGTGGCAGCGCTGGTGTTGAGAGCAGCTATGACGAGGCTCCTGACGGTGTGCCTCGAGGCCGACACCCACCTTTCGCAGGCCCCGCTGACGCTCCTCCAGACGGGGGACCAGGACGAGGAGCAGGCGCAGGAGGAGGAGCTACAGGGCTCGGAGGATGGCTTGGAAGAAGACCGAGCGGGTGAGAGGAATGAGGTGGAGAGAGAAAAGAGAGAGGGAGGGGAAGAGAAGGCGCCCGAGGAAGAGAGTTTATCGGAGAGTGACGGTAGTGAAGAGACAGAGTATATTAAAGGAGAGATGATAAGTGACTTAGATGTGTCAGAAAACGAGGGGGACGCATATGAAAGAGCGAAGGGCAGTGAGGGAAAGACCGATAATTTGAAGAGTGATGGTGAAGAGAGACAGTCACTCGAGGATGGTGGTGGTGTAGTTAACGTGTTAGAGTGTTACACAGGAGCATCTGGCGAACGACTGGTATTGGACAATTCTTTCATCGTCGACGGTAAATGTTATGAAACCGATGTGACAAAGAATTCAGTAATGGAAAACGTCAAGGAAGACGAATCGAAAGAAAACGAGGAGTCCCCGCGCGAGTATGAGCATAAGAAAGAATGGGAAGTTCAAAGAAAACGGAGTGTGGAGCTAGGGGGACGAATCTCTTCTGAAGTTCTGGGAGAGTTTTTGGATGACGATGAAGACGAGGACGATGTGGAACATCTGTGTACTGCCGACGAGGAATCTATCTTTGGTGACGATATGGATTCCAGTTTTGGTGTTAAAGACGAAGATCATAGTTTTGACGCAAGATCAGAATGTGACCATGAGGAAATCAAGATAGAACATTTACATGGACATCACGGTGACATACAGAAAGGAAACGAAAAAGATAGCGTCAGCAGTGTGGACAAGGACAGCATAAAGGAGGAAGATTCCAGTTTGTCTGACAGCCTAACGGACGTCCCAAGTGAGATCGATCTAAATGCTGATCGGGGGAAAGACGCCGAGAGCCTCAGAGGTGAGAGTGAGGATGGTGGCGAGAAGGTGCCAAAGGGAAAGGGAAGTTTACGCCTGAAAACCAGAGACGAAGTCGACGCTGCAATTCGATGGATCAAGGACTTCCCTGCCCCGCTGCCGGGCCCGAAGTGCACGTGCAAAGTGCCCGGAACGCCGCCGTGGAAACCTGTTCAGCCGAGCTTCTTTCCGGCCCCAGAGACTCCGAAGCTCTCCTACACCACCACCGTGCTCTCCCTCGACAAACAGCTGGTGACGGTGAAGCTTCGGCGGCCCAGGAGCTCCTCTTTTAACCCCCAGAGCGTTTGCGA
>NC_051392.1:47425976-47433476 GCF_015228065.2 Penaeus monodon
CCACCCCGCGGCGCCTTTCGTGGCCACCATGTTTTCGCCGCATTTGGGGGTTCCACTCTTGGCTTGCGCGGTTCTTTATTAGTTAGTTTCTTGTTGATTTCTCTCTGTTATGTTATGTTTCTATGGCTTTGAGAATGGTGTTATTATGTTCAGTGCCCGTAGACATTTTAAAGCTGCCAGAAGTTCTTATTTAAGACAGGACCCTCGAGATGACCTGTGCCATCCCCACTTACATAATATGTCTTCATGTGGGTTTTGGCGAGCCTCACCATTTTTTTTTCGACTATGAAGCGTTAGGCCTTCTCTCGCGCAGGTTATTTGTGTCATGTATTCAAACGCAGCCATGTGGTTAATGTTGTTATAATTGATTAACTTTTTCGCACACGTGGCTTAGAAATACGGTCTAGTGTGAATATTTTTTATTAAGATTTTTTTTCTGGGATTTTTGGTGGTGTAATTATTTCTGTAGGGATAGTTATGTATATTCTTTTTCTCTATCAATCCCGTTGCTATCATCAAGTGGAGCTTTACTAAAAATTGTTTATCCAGCCTTCTCACTCTTTCTTCTCCGTCAAGTTTTATCGTGACAGAGCCTTATCTTTTGACTATTTTATCATGTTCCTGTCATGTACATATCATCTCCTGCCCGTCATCTTCCGTAAGTGTCTCGGCGGAGCGGTGGCGCAACAGGCAGGTGTGCCATTGTACCAACATTTGCTTCGTCTGCTTTTGTGCTTGCCGCCTGTGCGACACAGCAGTTGCCGAGAGAGCAGTTTTTGTTTAGGTCTGCGTGCTTGCTTCTTCTCTTCAGGCCAACGTTTCGATGAATATGTTTTGAGCAATTCAGCACTTTTGTCTCTTTTCATGATATATATACTTGCTCTTGATATCTTAAAAGATGATTGCACGATTCGGGATTCCTGTGTCATTTTAAGCAGGGTAATGTCGGGGTGCATTTGGGTGCGGTGTGAATGAAATCTTGGGGCAATTTCTTAGATTGCCACAAACAGCGCTTTCTCAGAGCTGTCGTAGAACAGCTGCGGGGCGGAATGAAAACGTGGGCGTCCTAATGATGCCGTTTCCTTTATCTCTGCTTTACTGCATTTCCCCCCCTCTCGACAGAGAGAGCAGGAAAAAATCTTGAAACATTGCTCGTTTGTTTTATCAGAGGTACATTTTGTCCGTGCTCAGGGCGAGACTTAGCCCACGTATGAACTGTACTTGATCCTTCATCTCCCGCGTACGGGTCAGCACCTCCGCTTCCCCGACCCTCGTCAGCAGCCCACTCTCTTTCCCAGCGACAACCTCTTTGTCAGTGCCCCTTCTCCCGGCCGAGCCCCTTCGCCGCGCCACACCCCCTTGAGTGTGTGGCTCGAACACGATCAATGCCCCTTCCTCTGGCGTCCTCGAACCTCCCCTCCTGGACTAAAGGCATCAGGGCATACCCCTCTCGCCCCCTTTGAGAGGAAGGATGTCTTGAGCTGCTGAATGAAGACGTCAAGGATGCTGATTTGAATTACAAATCTCCTCCGTTACTTGGGCACTGGATGTGGGGACCGAGAGGCATGGGAGGACGCCGCACCTGACGGGCTTTTTCGCCCAGAGTTGCTATGTGGTCGGGGCTGGACGTTCACATTATAGGTCCAACACAGACGAGAGCGCGGACACACACACACACACACACACACACACACACACACACACACACACACACACACACACATACATACACATACACACACACACACGCACGCACGCACACGCACACATCCATTAAGATACAGGCATATTTCATATATATATATATATATATATATATATATATATATATATATATATATATATATATACATACATATATATATATATATATATATATATATATGTGTGTGTGTGTGTGTGTGTGTGTGTGTGTGTGTGTGTGTGTGTGTGTGTGTGTGTGTGTGTGTGTGTGTGTGTGTGTGTGTGTGTGTGTGTGTGTGTGTGTGTATGTATGTATGTATGTATGTATGTATATGTTATATATATATCATATATATATATATATATATATATATATATATATATATATATATGTGTGTGTATGTGTGTGTGTGTGCGTGTGTGTGTGTGTGTGTGTGTGTGTGTGTGTGTGTGTGTGTGTGTGTGTGTGTGTGTGTGTGTGTGTGTGTGTGTGTGTGTGTGTGTGTGTGTGCGTGTGTGTGTGTATGTATGTATATATGTATATATGTATGTATATATATATATATATATATATTATATATATATATATGTATATATACATACATACATATATATATATATATATATATATATATATATATATATATATATATATATATATATATATATATATATATATGCCTTTTTCTCTCCTCTTCTTTTGTTTCTCATTACAACATATAATAACTTAAATTCACTTTTCACAGACCGCTTTCCCCTGTGATAACATACGTCTCCATCACATTAACCTTTCTTCACATTTACCCTTCCCATGTGACCGATTTTCCTTATTCCTCTTCCACATCCACTAGGCCCCACCGAACTTTTTCTCCTCCCTCCTTCCTCCTCTCTACGTCTGGTTTTACCTTGATATATTATCTTCCATTATCTGTCTTCCTTAATCTTTGTTTACAGTTTCACGCTAAGACCTTAGTGCTTGATTTTTTATTTCTTTTTTTTTTACGGTGACTGCAACACTGCCCATCTCTCTCGCCTTCCTGCTGCAGACTTCACCTTTATTTGCAACAGAATATGATGGAGGAACATGATAGCTTTTCATTGTACAAGCGAATCTTATCGAACTTATTTACTTCAGCATCTACATAATAAGATGTACTAAAAGATTGCAAAATATCAAGACGCTGTTTTATGAAGAAGAAAAATCCTCACGGAGCAGATGTTTATCGCGGTCACAAAGGGTCCATCACAATGGCTTCTGGAATTTGCACGGGGACCAAAGACGTCGCAGGCAAATGACGTCAATGATGGCTATCTGAAGGGGGTTGACCGCTTGTTTCCGCGACGGCCCACTGTCTTATTTGGGGAATGGTTTATATAATCTCGTCTTAGTTGTTCAGACTTACAAAGAGCGTACAGTATATAGAGCTCTAAGAAGGGTTTTTCCATAGTTCTAATTACATAGTTTTGATTTTACCGTTTCTTTCGTCCACGTTCGTCTCATCATCACCCTGTTGTACGCGTTTCCGCCAGATTGTCTTGATCCGTTTTGCGTATCTGTTCTTAAGGTAGATAAGAGTCCGTTTCCGCTGATTTTTCCAAAGACAAACGGTCGAGTTGGGCGGAGATCTCTGGCGCCGTGACTCACTCCTCATCTCCAGGGAGGCTGCGGGTGATGCGGCGGCTTCCTCTCGAGAGTTCAGAGGTGTCAAGGTGATGGCCAACTTGCCGGGTTTGCGGATCTTCTCTCTTCACCTCCTTGGCTGCAAGTGTCAAGTTGGAAATTCAAATTTAAGGAGAAAGTTTTTTTTTTCTGTTTTTATAGTTCCCTTTATAAGCCCGGGTAATTGGGTAGCTGTATATTTTATGATAGTATTAGGGCCGCAGTTTTTGTATTTTCTCAGTTTCTGTTCATGTGTTTTCTTAACCGCCTTGTCAATCTACAATAGACCTGTCAAGAAAAAGAACGTCGATTTTCACACGGACCGGTTTCCCTCTCCCTCCCCCTTCTCCCTGCTTTCGTAAACTTCTTATCCACGCCTCAGAAAGTCGACAGGAAGGAAAGTGTCGCGAGGGCCGTCCTGCGACCTTACTTTCCACGCCGGGGTCATTGTTTACTTGGTCGGCATGTCACAAGAAGGGAGAAAATGTCGCTCGGATGGCTGAGGCGCTGCTGAATCTGCCGCCGTTGCTGAGCTCAGGTGAACGCAGGGGGTGGGGGGGTAGGGAGAGGGGGGAGGTCTGTGGTGGATCTTGTTGTGATTGATTTGCCTGCGACGAATTTCTGTCGGAGGAATGCCGCGCTGACTGGCTGTCAAGTATTAGGATGTTTTTTCATTGGTTGTTTACTTCTGTCGATATGCTTCTAGTAATCCGTACATGTGTATGTATATATGTATATGTGTGTGTATATGTATATATATATATATATATATATATATATATATATATATATATATATATATATATATATATATATATATATATATATGCATATACATTATATAATATATATATATTTTTTTATATATTTGTAAATATGTATTTATATAGTTTGTGTTTATATTTCTATCTATCTATATGTATGTATAAGTATACATGTATACATATACGTATTTATATATACATCTATACATTCCTTCATATATATATATATATATATCTATATATATATATATATATATATATATATATATATATGAAAAAAAAAATATATATATATATATATATATATATATATATATATATATATATATATATATATACACACACACATATACGTATATATACATACATACACACACACACACACACACACACACACACACACACACACACACACACACACACACACACACACACACACACACACACACACACACACATGCATACATACATACATACATACATACATACATATAACACACACACACACACACACACACACACACACACACACACACACACACACACACACACACACACACACACACATACACATTGATCCTAAAACACAAAACAAAGACATAATAAATACTCTATAGAAAACGTACTGAAATAGAATGAGAAACACTTGATACAGATATTAATATCATTATTGCATTACATGCACATGAGTGAGCGTTATGATCGACTGTCTGTGAAGTGATTTGAAACTTTCAATTAGAAATCTTTCGCGTTTCTTAAGACGACACCGGCCACACAGCTGCGCCTTGAGCCCTGAGTTTTATGGCAGAGGCCAGTATATGTAACAGGTTTGCATTCATGCCTTTCCATTGCATCATTATACGCTGACCGATCCTTCCTACCGAACCTAACGTGCATCTTAAGCTTTGAGGCTTCTTCTGGACTCGTGTTTCAGCCAAGGAACCATTTCTTAGCCGGGGGACAATAAGAGTGAAATTAGTTTGAATAGAGGAGTGGCGGTTACGTCCCTCTGGCGGGGTCATGAGGTGGGCCGCAGAGTCAGTTGCCAGGTCGGTGCTTATTTACCTATTTTCTGCGGCTTGTTGTTGTTGTTTACCTGCGTCTATTTGGAAAAAAAAAGGAAAATGGTAAACAGAATGAGGAATAGGATTGTTGTCGTTTTGTGGCTTGAGCTTCGAAGAGCTAAAATGTTTTAGTCTAATTAGCATGTTTTTCCCCATTGAAAATTGTTTAACTAGTTTAATTGTTTACACACGCAGCCAGAGTTATTATTATATTACCAAAGTTACTGGAATAGAAAATTTCATAAACGTGTTTTGCTGAGCGAAGGAAACTCTGCATCGAATTAACATCCCGCTTTCCTCGGCCATGTCAAGGAAGCCTCCAGCGGATGCAGCAACACCAGATTCTCGGCGGATAATAGAGAAAAAAAATCTTAAAAAGGGATCGTATTGCAAAACACGGCTTGCAGGTTGGACGTCGCGCAGTGTAGTCATCTCGCTCCCTCCTGCGTATCGTATCGTAATGCACCGTATATGGCATTGGACTACAAAGCCTTCGAATGGCCTCTTGTGTAACATAGTGTTTGCTATTATTGGATATTGATATTCGCCGATTGGATGCGGCTCCTGGCCGCCATTTCGAAAACCATGTTAGGCTGAATTACTAAGAGGGAGAGGGAGACAGAGAGGGAGAGGGAGAAGGAGACAGAGAGGGAGAGAGAGACAGAGAGGGAGAGAGAAAGAGAGACAGAGAGGGAGAGGGAGACAGAGAGGGAGAGGGAGAAGAAGGAGAAGGAAAGGAAGAGAGAGAGAGGGAGAGGGAGAGAGAGACAGAGGTAGAGGGAGGGAGGGAAAGAGAGAGAGAGAGAATGGGAGAGTGAGTGAGTGAGTGAGTGAGCTAGAGATATATCTCGAGGGAGACAGACAGAAAGACAGAGAGAAGGAGAGGGAGAGGGGCAGAGGGAGAAAGGGAGATGGAGACAGTTACGACCTGATATTAATATAAAAAAAAGATAAGTACAGCTCAACACTTTCAGACAGGAAGGGAGGGGAAAGATAGACGGATGAGCGTGGGAAAATAAAAAAAGAAGAAGAAAGTTGAGAGCGAAAACAGGCGAAAGGAAAGCCGTGTGTGAAAGGCAATTGTTTTCGACAGTCTGATAACGGAGAGAAATTGTCGTAGTCAAATGGAGTCAAATGGACGTAGGATGTTTGATCCAAGAGTTATTACCGATGCCTGGCAAATCCTCTCGGTCAAATGGCGTAACGTCTTGCCAGAGTCTTGAAGATTCTGCACGCGGCGACTTTTGACAGCTCCGAGGGAAAATTATCGTGGCCTGTCACTTTTGACGGGAATTTGCTGTATTGATTAGTATTGTGTGTGTGTGTGTGTGTGTGTGTGTGTGTGTGTGTGTGTGTGTGTGTGTGTGTGTGTGTGTGTGTGTGTGTGTGTGTGTGAGTGAGAGAGAGAGAGAGAGAGAGAGAAGAGAGAGAGAGAGAGAGAGAGAGAGAGAGAGAGAGAGAGAGAGAGAGTCTGTGTATGAGGGTTTTGTGTGTGTGTGTGTCTGTCTTTGTCTATGTCAATATCTATATCTGTGTCTGTATAGGTGCCGATGTATGTGTGTGTCTATTCTTGTCCATGCGCACCTGTGATGACAAATCCAAAATACCCGATTTTCCCATGAAAATACGAATGCTCAGGGATTTAAAACGAAGAACGGCGGTCGGGCACGGCAACACAAGACACGCACGCACGCACGCACGTACGTAGGACTCGCGGCGGCCCGGGGTGGGTCGAGGTGGCGGGCCTGACCAGTACCTCATGGTGTGCCGCGCGAGCAACAAGTGGCGCCACACCTCCATCTTCGCTGCAACACGCCGGGATAGTGACTAGGAGAGCGAGGTTGCAAAGCGTCCTCTCTTCGCTCTGTCGTGTTGCAAGAGGGATTCGCGGCGCGTTTGGTGTGGGTAGTGCTGTGATTTCCGCTTGTTATAGTAAAGAAAAATCGAAGTGAATGAAATAGAATCCATATAGTTTCTTTCAACAAAACCAAAACAAGAAAAAAAAAGATACAATAATAATCTGAAAAATGATGTGATCACGAAATCGATACCCTGAAACGCATCTCCTTGATAAGAACAAAGAAAATACGTCATTAAAAAATACTGAAAACACCGGGAATACCAAGAGGGAAATATTTTAATCACACGCAAGTGAAAATGTAAACAAAACGAAGAGCGCCGAAAGTGACGGTTTAAACGAGGTGTGTAACAAGGAAAGACTCGAGCCAGCGTGTGTTAGTCGACGTGGGTCCCTGGCGTCTGTCTACTCACAGCGTATCCCAGAGTACTAGTATTGTTATGCCCTGTTAGTGTCTGAGGAATAACTGTG
>NC_051392.1:47443476-47480976 GCF_015228065.2 Penaeus monodon
AAAAGGGATCAAATATAGCAAAGGTCAGATATGTAGGGAGAGGAGAGTGAATACGTGATCTCGAAAGGTCATAAGGGGGCAGGGAGAGAAAAGGACACCCACGCATACACGCAAGCGGACACACACACGCAAGCGGACACAAGCGGACACACGCACACACACTCACACACACACACTCCCAAAACACAAACAACCATACAAAACCACATACAAATAAAGCGAGAGCTAGAGAGAGAGTTTTCGTCATATATTATAAGCTAAGAGTTGTGTTTCTGCCGAGTCATTACAGGTCTTTGGAGTCAAGAGGTAGGCTGTGGCAGGCCGTGTGAAGGTCAGGAAGGAAATGTTTGTTCTCTCCGAGCGGTGTTTACCTGGCCCCGCTTCCCAACACCCTCGCTAAACCTCACCTCTCTGTGTTTACTCTGGATGCTGATGACTGTTGTCTTTCACCATTAAATAGATTTGAAAAGAAAGAAAATGTTGATTCATTTATTTTCGTTCATTTATTATCTATCTATCTATCTATCTATCTATATATATATATATATATATATATATATATATATATATATATATATATATATGTATGTATATTGAATTGTCTTTATTATGATTACCTTTTTGGGAGAGAACGAGGGTTTAAGAAATTGGAAATGTGTCAGAATTATTGTTTAGTTTTGTCGGTAAGTAGGTCATAGTTTACGCTTTTCATTGACACATTTTTTTTACAAGAAAAAAATGAAAACGGCAACATTTCCGCGCATGTTCAATATCTTCCTCGAACAGTGTAACGTAGTCTCCCCAAGGTCACCTTTTGATGGCGCTTGACCCCAAAAAACGGAAAAAAAACTAATATGCAAATTATAAGGGCACGTGTTTCCTGTCAGTGTTGAGACCCAGTGTTTGCGGTGAAGGAGATGGGAGATGACGTCATAGCTTCTCCTTGTATCCAATGTATACTCCTTATTGTGCTGCTCGTTCGGTCGCGTAGTATCCGGCGCTGGCAGCGGTGGGATTCATTTTTTTTTTTAAAGGAACGTATCTGCGTTAAAAAAAAATGGAACTGTTCCTGTAAATCAACACCCTTTAATCAGTGAACGAACAGTACCCAGCCGTCGCGAGTGCATAAAAAAATAACAAATGAAATGGCGAATGCGTAACAAACCAGCGTCTATCTAGGACTTCCACGGACTTCGTAACAAATGCGGTGCTCAACTTTGGCCGCGGAAGTCACGCATGGGTTGCAAGTCAGCTGGAGATGTTGGCCAAGATGAAGGCCGTCGGTGTCACGTATCTGAACGAAGGGGGCGAAGGAGGGGAGGGGGTCATGTGACCGGGATCAGCAGTCGCCTGATACTTCCTCTCTACCTGCGCCTTCTTCAGATCAGGTACCTGCAGGTGTGAGGGGGAGGGGGTAGGGGAGAGGGGAGGGGTATAGGAGAAGCCTAATTTCCGCTGAACTAAGCTTGTTGTGTTGTTTGTTTTGCGGTGAAGTTTTGATGGAAGACGTATAATGTGGAAATTTAATATATAAGTGTTTCCCATGACCTTTGCCGAGGAAAGTCCGTTGCAGAATGGCACATCCTCCCCTTTGTGACGAGTTATTCTAAGGTTAGCGAACACGGCCACGAAGCGAACACCACCTATTTTGAGCCATCGGATTACGGTTGAAGGTTAATGACATTTCCTGTGCGTTACTCGATCCTTCCTCTTCTTTATGGGACACATTAGAGCTTATCATCGCTTCCATGTGAAGGACATGCTCACGTACACGTACAAGCACGCGCGCTCGCGCGCGCACACACACACACACACACACACACACACACACACACACACACACACACACACACACACACACACACACACACACACACACACACACACACACACACGCACACACACACACACACACCAATATCTCTACTTATTTAATTAAAAAACAACTTTGGCTCCCGTGAATACTAAACTGGAAAATGCTGGTCAGGAAGACTGATTAAGATTCTCCGGGCGTCCCATGAGTCAGCAGCGTGTCGCATCGTACTGCCATTGGGTGCATTTCTTTTCCTTTGCATACTGAAAAGTTACAAAGAAGTTACTAAATGTCAAGTCTGTTTGTATCCGACGCTTTGAAATCCACTTTGCCGATTGCAGTTTTCAACAACAATGAACAGCCTTGGATCGTCACGTCATTTTCATTCCGATAAGAAAGCTGGATCAGCCTCAAAATCTTTCCCGTGTATACCGTTCAGTTTTATTTGTCTTTCCTTTGATCAATACCCGACGTTCCCTTTGCAATCCTCTCTGCAGACGCCAAGGGAATCCGAGACTAAGTAACAGAGTGAATTCTTGAGTTGGCTGACATGCGGTGGTTTATTAACTTTAAAAACACATCTGGGTCGGATATTATGTAGTATTTGCTTTTTCGCGAACGAATTAAGTGCGGTCACGATGTAGAAAAAGATCGTCACATTCTATAAATAGACAGTGGAGATTTTGATCCTCATTGCGCAGTAATACAAACTCGCTTCGTGATAAAGGGTGAATATTCAAAACAGTTTCTCGACTAGGAAACTGCGCGACGAGTACCACATACACTCTGGAATTCCGCCGATATGTGGGCTAGATGCTCCGACGCAGAAATTCGCACCAGTTCCCTCGTATTTAAAACCAGAATGCGATTTTCCTCCGAGGCGGATCCGAGGTCGTTAATGGTATCGTGAGCCATTGGACTTCTCTCTCGCCTTGTTTACCCGGCGTCGAATCTCTAGGGCGTGACTCACCGGTCTTCGTCAGCGTTTAATCGTCAGCTGGGTATCGGTGTCACGTCTTGGCCCGAGATGTTGATTTGGACTTTTTTTAAAGTCTAATGCTTCTCTTGGGCGAAAGATTATTAGTTATTGGATGTGATTTCGAAAGAGGATGCAGGATGGAGGGTTGCTGCGTTCTGTGGGGCGTTCGTATTTTGTGGTATTATCCTCATTATAAATACAGTCCTTACGATAAGAGAGTAAAGAATATTTCTATTTTTGGATGAAGGTCGTCTTTGCAGAACTGAATGACTTTTATACGTATGTATGAACCATTACACGATTTTCCTTGAAAGATCATTTTTTTGAAGATCTCTTCTTGGCATTCAAGTAAAGTGCGTTATTCAGTTGAGAAGGTTGAAGATGGTATCCTACCTTGTCAGCGTAATCTGATATCCTGACGAAGTTTGAGTCGGTTGTTGCCGAGTGTCAGTCATACTGTGGTGTAACTGTTAGTATTTAAACTGATTTTGTGCCCTTGAAGCAGCATGTGTGTGTGTGTGTGTGTGTGTGTGTGTGTGTGTGTGTGTGTGTGTGTGTGTGTGTGTGTGTCAATCTGTCTACCAGTTTATCTTTTGCTTTGAAAGCGTTTGTTTATATATGTGATTGTGCAGACGCGGAGAGAGGGCCTGGGGACCACGAGTCACCCGAATCAACCGCAGCCGTAAAATAATAAATCCTCTCCAGAATCCCTCACGCAACATCAAGACGACGTGTAATTTCCCCGCTGCAAGGAAAAAAAAAGCAAGAGCGGATCAGAGAACGTTAAAGGTTATTGTTGGCCGTTTGTAAGTGGAATGTCCGTTGAAGTACAGTTGACAACGTGGAGACGAGCACGGCGGTGTTGCCACTGCTGCCGGCGAGCGTCATGGCGGCAATTGTCGGGGATTAACGTCGACAGACTGAAGGCGAGGGAGGGAAGAGTGTCAGGGGTTGCAGGAGATAACGATATTATTTATAGATTCAAAAGGGAGAGGGAGGGGGAAGAGAGTAGGAGACAGGGAGGGGAGGCAGAGGGAGCGAGGGTGGGGGAAGGGATGAGGACAGGAGGGGGGGGGGGAGATGAGGGAGACAGGAAAGACAGGGAAAAAAAGACACAGAGATTGTTGATGGAAAATTGCACCTCCAGCAAGGAACCCTATAAGAAAACAATCCTGTTAGATCCAGACAAACTTCAAAGCACAAACCAGCACATGGGAGCAAAAACAGAGAAAAGAAAAAGAAGAAAATGAAACCCCAAAGGGATTCAACCGGAAAACGAAATAAAGGAGCCGACATTAAATTGCAAAACAAGTGAAGGGGGAAAAGGGAAACAGGGCCCAGAAGTGACTTAAAAGGAGAAGGGGCGATATCCTCCTGACAGCGGCGGTGATGCACGGCAGAGCTAAACAATAGGGCCCGACGATGCATGTGGTGCAGAGGTGAGGAATGAGGCGTCGCAGGAGGTGGACGGCGGGGGAGGGGGGGGGGTTGAAATCGCCCCGTAATCCTCAAGGGCGTTAGAAAGGGGGAAGGCGAAGGATTGGAGCATTGATCGCCGCTTTCGTCATGTCGTGATGTTGGGAGAGATAGCAGAAGCTGGACGGAATGAGGGATCGGGGGAGCAGAGGATGGCAAAGGCATTAGCGATTGATTAGCAAACGGACATGTGGTTGGAGGTTAGACAGGCCCAGGACCATGATATTCAGGTAAAAGAAAAAGAAAAGAAAAAAGAAACAGAAATAGACACATACATACACACACATAAGAAACAGATAAACAGACACTGATTGATATCTTATCCTACATGAGTAAAAGTAAACGAAAACGAGGAACAAGCGAACTACACATGAAGGGAACGATATTTGCAACTATGCAACTGTTTCAGATCTGCTTTTAATTATGACCGAGGGATTTTCGATGCCCTTCTCTCTCTGCTGGAATATTACTTTAGCTTTAAAATGATGATTGCGATAGATTATTTAGATGCAATAGATACCTCGCTTCGATTGTTATTTTATCTTTATCTCTATATCTATCTTATATCCTAAATATCTTTATCAATTGAAAGAGGAGACAAAATGATAGAAAATGTATTTAAAGTATTCTGGAATTATTAAAGGCGAAGAGGAGCACGCGAAAGTGCAAAGATCGAGCCCCGTGTTATAGACTGCTGTTTGTTCTCCGACTTGCCTCGTGGCGGGCGATGACTAATTGGACCTCATGTCGGCACTGCGAGAAGATCGACGACTTTGTAGATAATCCTATCCCATAGTGGCGATGACCTTTCCTGTCGTCGCAAAGTAGGAAATGTAAAGGTTCCTCCTCTCTCTGTGTCTCTCTCTCTCTATCTGTCTCTCTCTCTCTCTCTCTCTCTCTCTCTCTCTCTCTCTCTCTCTCTCTCTCTCTCTCTCTCTCTCTCTCTCTCTCTCTCTCTCTCTCTCTCTCTCTTGCTGACCTGCATTCAAATCCCTCGTCGCCAGTGGATGGTAATCCCGGTCATTCCTTGCACACAGGGGGTCATTTAAAAAGTAAAATGAAACAAAGTATGTCACACCAAGAATATCCTTTGTAACAAATGGAATCAAACTAAACCTTAAGCCTTTAAACCTCTCTCTCTCTGTCTGAGGTTTCTTTATTTCCTCCTTTTCCCCATCCAATCTACTTCCTCCTTCCTTCTCTCTCTCTCTCTCTCTCTCTCTCTCTCTCTCTCTCTCTCTCTCTCTCTCTCTCTCTCTCTCTCTCTCTCTCTCTCTCTCTCTCTCTCTCTCTCTCTCTCCCCTCTCCCTCTCCCTCTCCCTCTCCTTCTCCTTCTCCCTCCCTCCCTCCCTCCCTCCCTCCCTCCCTCCGTCGCTTTCCCTGTCGCACCCTTCCCCATCCAGTGATATCTCTGCCTCCACTTCTTTCAATCTATCTTGCGGGTCGCCATTGCATAAGCCTCTTAGATGACATGGACTTCACAGCCTCAAAGGGGAAGACATCCGCACGGCTTTTTAGCAAGACGATGTCGCAACTCGTCAAGGCTGTCATTAATCCGCCTCCGTGAACTACTTGGCTGATATGATTATTATACAGCGACCTTGGCATGATTCGGGCATTGTTCGTTGTGGATGGGGAGTCGTCATTTTCCGTTTACCACATATTAAACAGATAAGGCTTTTTGTATCGCCGTTGGGGTGGAAGACTGGTCCTTTTTTTTATTCCGGGTCTTTTAGTCTTTGTTTCGCTATTCCGTGTCGAGTCATTGAAGGCTACGGCGTACTATAGATTCTGCGCTTGTTCAGACACGCCCTTCACTTCTCTCATATCTGCGTGTTTGTTGCCTTTCGAATCCATAACACGTGAAATGAACTTCAACAACACAGTAATATCAACATAGAAGGCTATGTAAGTTTGACGATTTTTATACACACGCGCGCACACACACACACACACACACACACACACACACACACACACACACACACACACACACACACACACACACACACACACACACACACACACACACACACACACACACACACACACACACACACACACACACACACACGAGCATCACACTGTAAGTATGAAGCTTTTTTTAAGAATACATAAAGTAAGCGTGACGTCTTTTTAAGAATTCGTAGTATAAGCATATGACGTTGCGTTAGTACGGCGCCCTTTAAGAGCACCTCTTCGAAGCAGCCCACAAGGCCGTCGGATTTATGAAGGCAAAACGAGGAAGCAACGCGTAGGCGTGTGCAGCGGCCGAGACACGAGGCGCTGACGTCAGCAACAATGGCCGCATCGCAGCCGCAAGGACATAGGCCTCCTTTGAGAATCGGGGAGATGAATAGCCAGCTCCCGCGTTACGCACGGAGCCTTGGGTTGTTATGCAATCCGTCTCGTTCATTAGCTAGCAGGATTCTTCAGCTGAACTCCTATCCAGGATAAAAGGAAATGGGTAGCAAGTACGAAGTTGGTCTTTTTAGCACTTAATAATTTTTTTATTGCTTTATTGTACATGAAGGTAGTATTGGGCCTATTGTATTTGTAGTGAAGTACATGTGGTATCAATTATGAATGTTTGATAATGAGAGGTGTCTTCCAGCGCTCGCCTTGCGACCTTGATACCTCGGTGACGGCTGCGAAGAATGTGTCAAGTTGGCGAGAAAGGTGACACGGCGGTTTTGCGGCGAGGATAGTGTCATGCTGCGGATGGTGCCGAAAATAGGGTTGCAAGGATAATGGTAGTCGGTAGCTCGTCTGAAAAAAAAACAGTAAAGAAACCTGGATTAAGGAGCTGATAACCGGAATCGAAATAGTGGGAACATGGTTGCTGTGGACTCAGATGTGGTACGTTAGGATAATGACATCGGTGGTAATGATATTAAATTTCACCTGTGTGTAGACCTATGCCGAGTATGATATATCTTAAGATTCGAAAAATAGAAAAATGTAACTTCCCAGAAACTGGACCTTCTTAGCGAGAAAGGATTACGGACCGCGAGGAGCACGAAGGGGCCAGGGAGATTTCAAAGGCAGGACGCGGGCGCCCAAATCCTCTCTCAGACGCCGGCGGCCGCGGGAGAAAGGGAAGCGGGAGAGCATGGTCAGGCGCCGTCGCCCTATGAAAGTCCGCGTCGCCCGGCAGAGAGGAGCCTTAGCAACGCCCAGAAATAGCATCAGCCGTGAATATTCATCGGTGCGTTCCCGTTTCTTGGCATATTGACGGACGCGGGGATTCCGTGCGCGCGAGGCTGCCCCGTCCTAAGGAACACGGAAAGTACTTTCTCACTGTCTCGACCCGCCCGTGAGGTGTCTGGCGTCTGCCTGCCCCACAGCGAGCGTTTTGGAGATTATTTTTAATTTTGTGAGGGTTAGTTCCGAGCGTAAACAAGACACCATCCTAGACAATGGTATTCCTTTTTCTACGTATTCCGGCAATTATCATTAAGCTGCGATTCGCATGATAAGCGTTACTGAGCCAAGGCACGAAGCAAGAAAAATGGCCAGAAGACAGCAAAATAATAAAGACTCGGAAATACGTGGGACATAATGCTGGTCAAGGCTGGGGCGAGGGAGGTCAAGGGAGGAGAGCTATAAAATTACCCCCGGTGACTCTTTTTTCTAATTTTGAATTTCTTTGAGTGACCTTAAACGCCCGCGCTTAGCTTGAGTTTTATGCGTGTGGGTGAGAATCTGTAGGTGGCGCTACATATGTTGCTTTCCCCTTGATTGATGGCCGTCGCACCTTAAAAGAGGAATTCCCATCATCACCTCGAGGTCACCGCATCGCGACTCGGCTCGGTTGCAAAGCCTATCAGTTCCCGGAGGTTGATATCACGTGATGGGGGCAACAGATGGTATCCCCTGCACCGAGGAGACAGCTTCCACCCGTGGGTCCTGGCCGGGGTTGCACCACAGGTTGCAAGGCTGGGCTAAAAATAGAAAGGTGGGGGTTCAGTCGGCACAAGGTTATCGCCAGGAAAGGCACATAAGGGTTTCGGTAAGGTCAGGCGGGTGACGCAGGCGGCGGCGGGGGCTTAGCGAGGAGTCATCGCGGCTGCTGGGAACTTCTCGGAAATGCACGAAGGCGGGAACACAGGAAGACTTGCGGTCATTTGTGAGCGCGGGAAGACATGATCTGCGGCGGCCGTTAATAGGGCTCAGCTGAAAGCTCTTCTCGAAACTCAAGTGTCCCAAGCCTTTGTTCGCATTGCCTCAGATTGGGCAGCGGCGGGGCGGGGCGCCGGGGGAGGGACCAAGGATGAGCGGTCGCGCAAGCACAGCTGACGATTTCATTTTCCGGGAAGCTTGACACAAATTTAATTCACGGCGGTAATATGTGGAGAGTGAGAGTGGAAGACAGCCGGCCACCCAGCGGAGACAATCACAGGGGGAGATCACGGCGACTTTGAACCCCAAGCCTCGACTCGCGCCTCTTGACAGGGCCAATGGAAGGGTAATTTTTGTGTTAGGAAGTCCCCCGTCCCTGGCTCCGCGCCCACGTGTGCTCGCCTGCGTCGTGAGGGAAGCCGTGAGGGTCGCTGGGCTTCCTGCATCGGGTTTGGTCGCGAGAGGGCGTAGCGGGGGGGGGGGGGGGTCACGTGTGTCTGTTTGAGTTTTAGATATTCTCTGGGGAAAGGTTGCCCCTCATGACGGAATTGCAGATGTAGGTTATGCAAGGTATGTGAAAGATGACTCCATCGAATATCATAGTGGTGAAATAACTGTTACTGCTAATAACATAATCGCTACAGTTCCACCACAGTGATAATACATTCGTACTTACATTTCATGGATGATTTAAAACATTTCTTACATATTAGGCTCAATACTTCTTTATTTAAGACCTATTTATCTTATCAGGTAAAAGGTCATTTGGAAAAAAAGAAGTTCGTAACTCCTACCCCTCAGCCACACACAATCCACATATTTCCCAGTCCTTTTTTGTTTCCTTTTGTTAGTGTTCGATCTCTAAAGTTCATTTTTCGTCTACAAGTGCAATTGCAAAGCTCAATTTCTGTAAAATCCTGCCGTTGAATGGAAACTGCGAGTGACCTGCTGGCTTCTGTGGCGTGCATTTCTGAAATAAGCTCTTCAGCCTCGCTCTGAGAACCGGAACACGCGCGGCCCGCGGGGGAATGGGCGAGCGGAGTGCGCAGGAAAGGTGGAGAAAGAGGACAGATGGCGAAGTGGGAAAGGTGGAGAAAGAGGACAGATGGCGAAGTGGGAAAGGTGGAGAAAGAGGACAGATGGCGAAGTGGGAAAGGTGGAGAAAGAGGACAGATGGCGAAGTGGGAAAGGTGGAGAAAGAGGACAGATGGCGAAGTGGGAAAGGTGGAGAAACAGGACAGATGGCGAAGTGGGAAAGGTGGAGAAAGAGGACAGATGGCGAAGTGGGAAAGGTGGAGAAACAGGACAGATGGCGAAGTGGGAAAGGTGGAGAAATGACAAACGGAGATATAGGAAAGGTCTAGAAAGAGGACAAAGAGAGAAAGAGGACAGACGGAGGAATGGGGAAGATGGAGAAAGATCCAACAATAATACAAAAGAAGAAAAAAAAGAGAAATGCTGCAAAAGGAGAAACAGTACTAATGAAGAAATAAGATAAAGGGAGAAATGGGAAAGATTGAGAAATAGGAAAGGTGGGGAAAGAGAACAAAGGAAGAAAGAGGACACACAAATAAGACAAAAGGAGGAATAGGAAAGAAGAG
Source organism: Penaeus monodon (assembly GCF_015228065.2). Classification (NCBI taxonomy): domain Eukaryota; kingdom Metazoa; phylum Arthropoda; class Malacostraca; order Decapoda; family Penaeidae; genus Penaeus; species Penaeus monodon. Next base: position 47,453,468 of record NC_051392.1, read on the forward strand.
AGATGCTACAAAAGGAGACATAGTACTTATGAAGAAATAGGATAAATGGAGAAATAGAACGAACTCAATATGCGTCTTGACACTGACGTAATGAGCCCACTTGCTGCGGCTGCTGAGGACGGGGGGGGGGGGCAAGGGGAGGGGGGGGAAGAGACAAATTGTATATATTATTAGGAATATATGTCTGCATTGTGTGTGTGTGTGCGTGTGTGTGTGTGTGTCTGTGTCTGTGTCTGTGTCTGTGTCTGTGCCTGTGTCTGTGTCTGTGTGCGTGCCTGTATTGCTTTTGTTCATGTAAAGATAAAGAAAGGAGAAGAAATTAAGAATATGAGATGTGAGAATGTGAAATTTACCTTCAGAAATTGCAAAGCAGTTATGCAATTGCAGTCATCAGGCGCACGGCATTGTATTTCATGGGCCTCAATTATTTCCATTCCATCTCGAGGATTGCCATTACCAAGCAGGTCTCGCTCGTTTCAGCTGAAAACGAGGCCGATCGATCCCGCAGTGACTTGACCTTTCAATCCTAAACGCAAGTCCTCGGCGCGCCTTAGGATAAGGAGGGAGAGGAAGAGGAAGAGGGAGAGAAAGAGAGGGAAAGGGAGGGGAAGAGGGAAAGGGAGAGGGAGAGGAAGAGGAAGAGGGAGAAAGAGAGAGGGAGAGAGAGAGAGAAAGGGAGAGGGAGAGATGGGCACCGTTCTCGCTGCGACGCTTGAGTGCTCCAATCCATATTTTGCCTCACTTTCGCGTTCTTCTTTGCCTCCTTTCTCTTTCTTTTTATCCATTTCTTCTTTTCGTTCTCTTATGTGTTTCTTTTCCTCTTTTTTCTTTCTCTTTTATTTCTCGCTTTTTCTTCTCCCTTGCTCCTTTTCTCACTCATTCTCACTATTTTCCTTTTCTCTCTCTTTTTCTTTCTCTATTTTGCTCTTTTCCTCGCTTTTTCTTTTCTTTTCTCATTTTCCTCTTTCTCTATCTTTCTCTCTCTCTCTCTCTCTCTCTCTCTCTCTCTCTCTCTCTCTCTCTCTCTCTCTCTCTCTCTCTCTCTCTCTCTCTCTCTCTCTCTCTCTCTCTCTCTCTCTCTCTCTCTCTCTCTCTCCTCCCCCTCTTCTCCTCTCTCTCTCCCTCCTCCCTCCCTCCCTCCCTCCCTCCCTCCCTCCCTCCCTCCCTCCCTCCCGCTCTCTCTCCCTTTCTCCCTGTCTCTCCCTCCTCCTCACCTCCTCCCCATCTCTCTTCACCTTCTTTTCTTCTTTCCTTTTTTCCATCTTTCCTTCCTTCCCTTCTTCTTTCTCTCCTGTACTTCTGAACTTCTCTTAGAATCATGAATAACGTCTCGAACAAAACAAAGGGCGCTCCTCGTCCGTTCCCACGGGATCGCTAAATGAGTCCGGGTTAATTGATCTGACCTGAACGCCGGCGAGGAAATGTTCTAAGGACTTCATACTCCCTCGGTCGAAATTAAGACGATTGTGCCTAATGACCGGGATCCGTAAGGACTAGAATCCCGTCTTATAGAAAGGATTTGGGCCGCGGCTTCGACGATGCCCTCTCGATCTCGCACGCGGCGGAAGCGCAATAAGAAAAAAGAAAAAAAAAAACATTGAATTATTTTTTATGAGAGATGATTATTGAGTCGTTAATTTCATCCTGCAATATGACTTTATGACCCTTTTGATTTTTTATTTCTACAACGTGTATCTTTCGTGAGAGATAACGTAAACCTCAAGTCATTAAACATCCATTATCGACAGAATAGGTTTAGGTATGTAGAATGCTGGTGCTGGTAAGGGGGTACCGAGCCTAATTATAACCATTATATTTAATGTTTGTATGGAATCTACCTCTGGCTAAGGTTAATGAGGTTGGTAAATGGCCCAATTTAGAGTTCTTATATATAGAGTCAAAATAGTATTGTGCTGAATATTGATTATCACTGCGAAATGAGTGACATATTGTTGATGCCGCGGCGTCTGGGACCTTGGCTAATTACTGCGGGAAAGAAAGGTAAGAAAATCATCACAAAAGGATCTTGTCCCTTATGCCCAAGCTTGATTACGTCATTCTGTTGGTTCCAAAGGTTTCTCCTGTCCCTCGCCCGTAATCAAGGATACCAAGGGAAAATAACCCTTGTTAAGCCAGGGGATAGAGGCGGTGGAGCCTTGCAGGTGCGTCGGGATCCCAAAACTTCTAAAAACGGCCCCGCGATAGTCAAGGGAATTATCTTTGCAAAGCTTTTGATGCTCGCTGTTGTGAATTCATGTTGCCGTTCACGTTATTCAAGTCGAAAATTGTTATGCCTTGAATATACGTGGCTGAGCCTTTTTTTCTCTCTTCTTCGTGCTTTATGTTGAAATTTGGCTGAAAGTTTTTACTTATGCGTATTATTGTTAAGGAAGGAGGCACTGGACGCGCGTAAATCAACAAGGATGCTGAATATATATAAACACCCTAAGCGTTTTATTTGTTTCTGTTTGATAAAATAACCAGATCTCGGAGACCAGTGTGTATCGTATTTGTATAAGACGTCGCAGTCAGATTGATAGTTTTAATTTAATTCACCAGAAAGGTTTGGCGGTTTGCCTTTGTCCATTGATATCTTAAAAGGTAAAAAAAAAAAAAATAAAAGTAAAAAAAAATATAATGAAATTCCCAAGATATGTAGCCAGGACCCTTTATTTCTAAGACCGTGGTATATATTAGTGCACCTGTCTCATGATAATAACAGAATTTCTAGCCATCCAATTAATTTTCGACTCACCTGTTTAATCCAAACCAATCAAGGCGACCTGTTTTCCGTGTCATCATGCGGCATTTTTTGTGACATTTTTTTCAATTTTCTATTCATATTATTTTCCCCTGCTATGGGCTGGGAAGTTCACCTTGGTAAAAGAAAATAAAAACTGGATAGAGTGGCATGTCATTCTGCCACGAGCGAGGAAAAAAGGTACTTCGATCCTTCATTGCTGTATTATATATATATATATATATATATATATATATATATATATATATATATATATATATATATGTATGTATGTATGTATGTATTTTTTTTATCGTGATAGTGTACGTATCTTGCATTATTCACTTAATTTATTTTCCAATACCAGACTTTTTCATTTGTATTCTTTGAAAAGTGCTTATTGTAACATATACGAAAGACAGAAAGATAGAAAAAACTTGGGAAGACAAGAAACGAATTTTCTGCTTCACTGTGACATTTTTTTCTTCCTCTTTCAAGGATTTGCAAGGTCGTTCATAGCTTTAAAAAAAACGGAGGCCATTAATTGTTTCTGATTTTTATTCTGGGATGAAACGTTGTAATAAAGGGTTGGATTGTACTACAGGCTTGGGTGGATGTGATGTCGCCCGTGTTGGTTTTCAGTGCGTGTTGTTGCAAGGATGTTGCAGGTTATTTCGCATGTATCATTGCAGCTTTATATTTTCTTTCATTCATATATTTTTTCCCCTCTTTATTTGCTTCTCTCTCTCTTCGTTATTCGTAGTTCATATGCTATTACTCGTCATTATAAATTTCTTTTTTATTTTTCTCTCCTTTGCTTCTCTACACAGTTCCCCGCTTCCCTCCTCCCGTCCGTTTGCTTTTTACAACATCTCTTTTCTTCTTCTATTTAGCCTTTAATTCCACATCCTCGAGGCCCTCTCCTCGTTCTTCCCTCTGTTCCCTCCCCCTTGAACTCTGACCCGCAAATGTCCCCTGCATTTCTTCCCCTCCGCCTCTCTCCCCTTTTCGCCTTTCTTCTTTTTAATGTCATTTCTTCCTTTCTCTTCTTTCCCTCCTTCCCGCCTTTCCCTTTTCCCTTTTTCTTTTCTTCCTCCTCCTTTATTTCTCCCCCCCTCTTCTCTGTCTCTTCCTATCCCTCTCTGTCTTGCCGTTCTCTGTTGTCTGTATCTTAGTCCTCCTTCTCCCTTCCTCCTCCTTCTTCGCCTTCCCTCTCCTTCTCCCTTCTCCTGTATCTCCTCCTCCTCCCCCTCTCCTTCTCTCTCCTCATCTCTCCTCCTTCATATCCCTCCCTTTCCCTCTCCTTCTCCCTCACCTCTCCCTCTCCTTCTCCCTCACCTCTCCCTCTCTCCCTCTCCTTTCCCTCTCCTCTCTCCTTCTCCCTCTCATCCCTCCCTCTCCCTCTCCTCTCTCCCTGGCGCTGATTCTGTGCAGAACCGTGTGTCTGGCCGGCGTTGAGTCCATGTAGCTGTAATCTAACGTCTGGTGCGGTTTATCACTGTAATTTCAACTTCCCGGTGGGAGCGATGGGGTTACAAGTGGTAGGGGAGGAAGAGAACAATGGTTGGAGGAGGGAGAACAAGCGGTGGGGAGAGGAGCAGCATAGGGCGATGGGGAGCAAAGGAAATGGGGGAGGAATGTCCAGGTTATTCTGCATTTTTTTGGCTGTGTCTCGCACGCAAAACCTAGGCAACGCCTTCATACCTTGCCCTCTCCTCCTTCTCCTTCTTCTTTTTCTTCTTCTTCTACAGCTCCCCCTCCTCCTCCTTCCCCATCTACCCCCTCCCCTTCCTCCTCCTCTCCTTCCTCCTCCTCCCCTTCCTCTTCCTCCCCCTCCTCCCTCTCCTCTTCCTCCTCCTCCTCCTATTCCTCCTCCTCGCACGTGTTTCCAGATCAGTGAGTCCTTTCAAGGTCAGCTAAACATAGGTCCTGGAGTCAGTTTATTGCTCGGGAGTTCTGCAGAAAGTATTCTGGTGAACTCGTGACTGCATTTTTAAGGTGTTATTCACTCAAGGAAAGTTCTGTCGCGGATATTTTTTTTATATATATATCACTCAGTATGCTTTCTCTTCCAGGCAATTTTCACTATCCAAGGTTTACTCGTTGATCATCGTATGTCCAAGAATAAGTTATTAATTCCTCATCCAATCAACACCACGTTCATCGACCTTCCTCCTAACCCGTGTCCTCTCTGTTTCCAGCGTGATCTTCCCGTGGCGGCGCGGAGAGCAGAGCCGCAGCTCCGGCCGCAGCAGCCCTGCTCCGTACGACGCGGGCGGCCACTCCCCCGCCTCGTCGCCCTACGCCTCCCAGTGCCCCTCGGGAGCCCTGCACGAGGAAGCCCACAATGGCCCCTACGACGGCGCGCCCGACCCCAGGCACAAGGTAAGGCCGGGCTCTTGTTGGTGGGGCAAGGGGGAGGGGGGGCAGAGGGATGAGCAAGACAGATTTTCATGCACAGGACACCTTCATGACGTTATTATTGTTATTGATATTTATCATTATTATTATTATTATCATTCATTATGATTTTTTTTTTTTTTTTTTATTATTATTATTATTATTCAGAGTTTTATTAGAAAATGTCGTCTTGTAATTGTCTGCAGAGGAAATTAGCTCATTATCCTTATTATGTACTCGAGGTTTTTGTTCCTTTCCTACACATACGGATTTACTATTTCCTCCTATTTTTTAAGATGAGTTACTAGACAAAACGATCTGGTTAACATCAATGTCAAAATCCGAATAACATCAACTGATTATAGCGAGAGCGGAAAGACATGACGGAGCGATATTGATTAAAGGAAAGTTCGAGAGGGATGACGAGGTACAAGTGGAGAGCCTTGTTGGAGTAATTAATTTCCCTCTCGTTGATTGCTTGTTCGAATTAAATAGGCACGGCCGACAGCGCTCGACGTGCCTTGGTTGAGGAGGTTTGCGGTGCCCTCGGAAGCCTCGCGCTCACCGGCCGGCCGTCGCTCATCTTCGTTTTTATTCGATGCGTTCGTAGATATGACTTTTGGTGGCTTCGGGAGTCGTCGATTGGGATTTACCTTATCTACAACACCTCCAACCCCTTCTCACTCTGCCCCCTCCTACCCCCCTTCACTCTGCCATCTGCAACCCCCTCTCACTCTGCCCCCTCCACTCCCCCACGCTTCTCCCTAATCCGTACCTAAACCCTCGCCCACTCTCCGGGCCCCACCGCTACCCCCACCCCCACCCCCACCCCATGTCCACCGCCCCCTCACACACATAAGTCCTCTTTACCCTCTCCAAGGCTTAGACATTTTCGTTGATCATTTATAAGTCTGGGAGACGGTGGCGCCCAACCCCCCCTCCCTCCCTCCCTCCCCCGCTCCCCCGGTCTTACGCCTTGGCCTTTTTCCATAAATCAGTGTTTGCGTCTTTCCCTTCTTGGGCGCGTCTGGTGCACCTCCTTTCGCCGCCTCAACCCGCCTCTCCCCTTTCCCACGTTTCTTTCTCTTCTGCTTTTTCTTTTTTTTTTCTTTGTTCTCCCTCATTCATCCTCGTTTTCTCCCTTTCTCACTTCCTTTTCCTCTCCCTCTTCCTCTTCCTCATCCTCTTCCTTTTCCTTTTCCTCTTCCTCTCCCTCTTCCTCTCCCACCCTCTCTCGCCCTCCCATTCACATACTCTCCCTCTAACTCTCCCGTTTTCTCGCACATCATGATTCTTCCCTTCCTCCCTCTCTCATTCTTCCCTTCCTCTCCCTCACATTCTTCCCTTCCTCTCCCTCACATTCTTCCCTTCCTCTCCCTCTCAGTCTTCCCTTGCTCTCCCTCTCATTCTTCCCTTCCTCTCCCTCTCATTCTTCCTTTCCTCTCCCTCTCATTCTTCCCTTCCTCTCCCTCTCATTCTTCCTTTCCTCTCCCTCTCATTCTTCCCTTGCTCTCCCTCTCATTCTTCCCTCCCCCCTCTCTCATTCTTCCCTTACCTGCCCGTGCATTCTCAGTCAATTTGCTTTCCTTTCTCGGGCGCCATGCACTCGGCCTCTTTCATTATTCATCGTGTCCTTTGATCGTTGTGTTCTTTCATTCTTTTTCATTTCCACCTTTAAGTCGGCTTTTCATGCATTTCTCTTCCTCTTTCTCCCTTAATTCATGTACCCACTGCGCTCTCTTTCGCCTCGGACTCGTACATTTCGTCCATCCCTTCTACGGTGCAGCCCATCATTCTCGTCTCTTCTCTCCTTCTCATCTTCTACTCCCTCGCTCTCACCATTTTCCATTTGGTGTTTGTACCTGAACCCCTATTCTCTTTCGGTGTTGCTGGGAGTGGGCGCAGGAGGAAGGGATGGGGGATGGGATGGGATGGGTAGGTTTGGGATGGGGTGGGTCGGGAGCTGGGTGGGTTTGAGGTGTTGGGGTGGTGGGCCGAGGAGTAGTAAGTGCATGAAAGCAAAGCCGAGGATATGTGTGTTGTGGGTGGGGGGCGGGGGGGGGGGGCTATTCACACATCTGGGCGGTCGGTGCTGCAGGCGTGGCGTGCAAGGCCCTTTTGTGCGAGTAGGACTCCCGAGACGGTCTGTTTAATGGACCTGAAAGGCTGGCACGCTTGGTGACAATTAGAGACATCTTTTTTTCATCCTGAGCAAGGGAGAGGAGTAGATGTGGCCGCGAGAGGAGCGGGCGTTGTGAAGAGATGAATTGTAGATTTTGTTGGAGAGTTTCGTCCTAGTTTTGTTAGTTTTATTGATTTATTTTGAATTAGTTTTGTGAATTGTAGTGGTCTCAGTTTTCTTGTTTTGAATATCGTGGTTTTAATGTTCCCATCCAGTATCAGGAACTTGTACCGTGGTTCCTGTGGTGTTCCCGATGTAGACAAATGCCGGGATGATGACTTGCGATCTCCCTCCCATTCTCTTGCAATACTGAAGCGTGCAGAAGGGTTACGTTACAATGCAGCGTAGCGTCTGGAGAGTCGAGGAAAGGAAAGGGTGCGAGGGAGGGGCGGAGATGACGCCAAAGTTATGGTAATGGTGAAGTTGATCGCATGTGATGGGAGAGAATCCGAGAGCCTCCTCCCGCATACTCCCAATTCCCACATTCTACCGAAGCAGAAGTGTGTCTCCGCTTCACCTCCTGCATGGTCGAAGCCTCAGATCACCCTATTTACGGGTCGTACTGTTTGAATGTCAAGACACGTTTGACTGGGTTCTCAACCGTGACTTTACGTTGTATAAATTAACACCTTCCTTGCTGTTTTTGCTCCACTTACGGCGTCGTGACTATGAACACCCACTTTCGTTTCTCAGTACTGCGGGCTGTGGATTTAGGTGTTCCCGGGGAACCTCCTTTTGTTCCATTGTTACTGCAACGGCGAAGAGTCTTCTTGGTTGACCCATATTTTTTTTTTTTTTTAACAAGGGTGTCATTAAGCAGTCAACACCTCGAAGGCGTTCAAAGCCGTCATTTCCATAGGTAATAACCCAGTACTTAAGCGTCGTGTAAGGGGAAGAGGAAGGGGAGAGCGAGGGAGGGGGAGTAGGAGGAGGAGGAGGGTGTTGGCCACGAGCGGGACGTGGGTGTTGCTCGCCCCGAACGCTGAGGTGTGCCTCGGCCAACCACTCTCCGCCGCGGGCCATAGTTGCACACACACGCACACACCTGGCACGGGGAGGACCAGCAAGGAGAGGAGAAAGCTGTAATAATGACGTTACGTAGGAGAAAGGCCGAGAGAAATACGTAAATCACCGATTAGGGTCCCTGGCGAGGGGTCTGCAGGTGGGAGGTGAGGCGTTATGGCCGTTATTGCGAAAAGTTTCATGACAAACGAGAGCTTGCAAATGAGGGAGGAAAGTCTCGGCGAAACACCTGTTCTTCTTTACGGCACTATTCTGGCGGGGCGAAATGGATCGCGCGATGCGTCTCGATTTGAAAGTATTTTCATACTACCAGTTTTGCAGGTCGCCTGTTCAGCTAAAATGTAACAAGATTTTTTCCTCGCATATGAGTGCGTGTGCGAATAAATGCCAATGGCAAAAGTGTGTATGCAGTATATAACGTCCAGTGACAGCCGCGAGAAACAAGATTGGCGTGGGGCGAGTGTAGCCCTGTCAGAAAATGTAAACACTAGCGATCAGCTGTTGCGTCATCTTTGGCACCTGACTGCGGGTACAAGGCGTGACTCCCACTTTTTCTGACTTTTTTTTTTAATAATCATAAAGATAACGTACCACAATAACTGCTTTGTTAGTTACTGCATTCTTACATTTTTGCCAGAGATTGCAAATTCTACAGTTTTTGCATGTTATTAGTGCAACGTGGAATATCATGTACACTTACCTATGCTACCTCACATGCGGGATTTACAATCAATTAACAGCATGCTGAAGCTGTTCTGTGAATAGATAAACACGTCATTTTCATTCCGTTCAATTTCCCAGAATCAACAGCTTCAGGCTAACTCTGACATTTCCAGCGTCAGGCCATAGGTTCCCGACCCCTCCTCTGCCTGGGCTGACGTCGATCGCCAGCGCTGTTTATTTTCCTCCGCGCCCTCTCTGGCCGCCACATTACGTTTACGAGCCTGCCTGATTTTTGTGTACCTGTTGCGTTAGTGATTCAGCCAGTGGGCACACCTTCCCCATAATGGCAACCCGCTCTTTAAAAGCCCTTCCAACCCCCCTCCGGCCTCACAGTAGCGACCACCTTATTAGAGAGGATACCAACGTGAGCGGGACCGACCGCAAGTACGGGCGCCGCGGGCAGCCGCTACCGCCAACAACCTGAGTGACACTTGCAATTTCACTCGGGGCAGGTGCGGCTCGCTCGACTTGCCGCCTTTTTTCTTCGACTCGTTTGGGCGTTAGAAGTCGAGTTTTATGGTCGGTGGAAAGGCATAATATCCCTGTTGGGGTTTGTTCTTTTTATTCTTTCTCTCCTTCTTCTATACTACGATTTGGGGAGATTGTAGGGAGCAACAGGAAGCCATGCAAGCTGTGGGTTTCATTGTTTCTTTTTCGTTGTGGGTTTTGGGCGTTGATTTCACCGTCGATTTCGAGTTATTTTCAGTCCCGTGATTGGGTGTTGGTAGCGGGAGGCAGCTGGCTCCAAAAGCTCAACGTCTTGGAAAAACGTTTGAGTCCACGCAGAACTCGTCATCAGCCCCCTGTGTGATTTTCAGTGGCATTGTAATTTCCCCGACTCAGAAACGTTTTTATTATGCCGTACGTTTCTGTGTTTTGTCCAGCTGTTGCACATTCTCTCTTTATCTCAATTTATATCTTACCTCTGTTGCCAAGACCTGGTGCCGTTTGTGTAGATGGTTTTATTTTTGGCTGAATAGGCAAATATTTATTTTTCATGTTATCGAAAGAGTAGCTCTGATAACTTTCTGCAAATTTCTTTTCCCTTCATTGAGTTTTACTTGTATTTTCTAAATTCACTGAAGAAATGCGTCTCACTTCCTTACAACCCCAGTACATCTACTACTTACTACTTACTTACTACTACTTACTATTTATCTTACATCTACTACCTTCTCCTAATCCTCGCCTCACTACCGCACACATCTGACACGGCCTTCACACACCACTTCTCGCGACTGCACGACCCGAAAGGCAGTCGTCTCGGGGCTCCAACTCATTCCGATAGATGAAAGTTAGGACCAGCCTCCCAGCGCAAAGTACCTCTATCCACACTCTCAAGGGCCATTAATCAACGTCTTCTAAAATCCCTGCAGCAACACCGTCACAACACCAACCGCCCATCCATCACCCCAGCACTCAACACCATGGCTGCATTTACATGTGAATTGGCAGACCTCTCCCCTCCTCACTGCTTCCCTCCCTCTCCCTGTCGCCCTTCTACCCTTCCCTCCCACCCTTCAGGGCAAGGGACTCTCACCAGCCCTCCCTCCCTCCTTTCTACACCTCCCCTCCATCCCCTTCCTCCCTTCCACTCCTCCCTCATCTTCTGCAACAACATTTCCTTTGTATTGCAACAGCCAGTCTCTCCCTTCGCCTTTCGTAGCAACCGCGGCGTGGTCTTCTCTCCAGCGAAACAGCAACTCTTTCACCTTCTGCGACAGCGACGACGACCCCCCCCCCCCCCGCATGCCTTGTTGCACAGCCCCTCCTCCCCGCCTCCCCTCCCCTCCCCCCGTCTGACCCCCTCTCTTGTGTTGCTACACCCTCCTCCTTAAATAAATAAAAACAAAAGCCCAATGGATAGTTGTTCCGTGTCTTTGCAACGGCGAACTTTCCTCTTTTCTTTTTACCCCTTTCTCACCCCTGTTCTTTTGATCTTTTTCCTTTTTTTTATCCTCCCGCATCTCGAAGCCACTGACCTTTCTCTCTGTTATTACAACCCGCTTCACCCTTGATTTGTGTCCTATCACCCGGATCACACGCGTCCAGACAGTACTCGTTGTGGAGCCATCCTTCACCCGCTTCTGGTCTCTCTCGTTCTCTTTGTTTCTTGTTTTCTTTCTCTTTTTCTTTTTCCATCATTCTCTTTCTCTTTTCTCATCTCTGCCCTTGTATTATCTTCTTTCTTTATCTCTCTCTCTCTCTCTCTCTCTCTCTCTCTCTCTCTCTCTCTCTCTCTCTCTCTCTCTCTCTCTCTCTCTTTCTCTCTTTCTCTCTCTCTCTCTCTCTTTCTTTTTCTCTTGTCTCTCACACCCACTTTCTTATGCGCTTATTTCCTTATCTCGTTTTGATTAGTTTTTGTCATGTCATTTTCACATTCCATGAACCCTGTTTAGTTTTACTGTATGATATCTCCGTCATGTTTTTCGGCAAGATTACACAAAAGATATGCTGTTATCCTGTACATTATCAGTTTTTTTGGGGGTTGGGTGTAGTCAACAGTACAGTTCTGGCTTATCGATGACACAGGTTGATTAGTGTTATCTCATCCCTGACACCTAAGAACTTTTTCTATGGGGAGGCCAAACGCATGTAGCACGGTGCAGCCACTAATGCGAACCAGTATGTTTAAGAAAAAAAGAAGAAGAAAAAGAACTGTTTATCCACACCTAAATACACACGTACATATCTCGATATCCAGCATCCTAAAAAAAAAAGAAAAAGAAAGTGTTTATCCACACCTAAATACACACATACATATCCCGATAGCCAACATCCCACATGCCCATGTTTGACACCCGGCTAGATGCCACCGGGGAAACTCGGGGCAAAAAAAATACTCCTCCGATCTTACCCCACTGAGGCAGGGAGTACGGCGGGGGGGGGGGGGGGATAAGGGACCAGTACGGGTTTGCAGGGTCGAGCGGGACTAGTCAGGATCCGGCCATGACTTTGCCAACCTTCATACAGGTTTACTGGTCTGTTTCTTCTCTCGGCTGGTCTCTGGGGTGCGAATGGCGAAGGGACCCCGTGAGTTGAGACCGTTAATCAGCTGATCCGTTTTTTTTTTTTGTTCCGCTATTGAAAGGATTTTAAAATTCAGTTGCAGGACGTTAGGTAAAGGAAATTTACACTAGGAGTTATTCCTGTGTATGTTTTCGTTTCTGAACGGTAGAAAAATACTCCTGACGGTACCGTTTCGGCTCGGCGGTCTGCTTGGCCATGGCATCCAAAAATTGCTTAAATGCCGTATGCGAAAGTAGAAAGTCACAAAGCGATGAAAGTGATTGTACTCCCTGCGCCCCGTGATCCCAGGATGGCGCAGAGGGAGCCGGCTGCGGGCGGCGCTGACGACGTCTCTCGCAGCGACGGTATCTCCGGTGGCGGCTCGGAGCCGGGCCAATTTTTTCACATTTCTTCGAAGTCCTTCGAATCCTGCTGAGGGAATCAGCCGCCCCTTATCTTTTCATTCCCTCCTTAAGCCCTTTACAGACATGGAGCTTCTACTGCAACTTGTAATGTTGGCCGCCACCGGTTTCGGGAGTCTTTACAGATCAGAATTGTTGACTTAACCGTTTAGAAAATAGCTGTTCTGCAATCCAGTTTGGATTTCTCAGTGTTCGGGCTGATTGATCCTGCACGCAGATTGCATGCACGGCGATAGCGGGGAGGAACGCGTCGGCAGAAGTGAGCGATGGTGAAACCGCCGCTCTAGAAACCACATGCATTGGCGCAGCAAAGGTTGAACTCCTCCGCGATGCCACAGTCGGTAGAAATATGGTGTCGAGGAAAAGGTGCCTTACGACTCGCCCTCACTATCGGCTAGTCGAGATAGTGACTGACGTTAACAGACATAGACCGACGTAGCGGTCGTGGTGGTACTCGATTTCGCGGTCGAGATGCTGATAAGGTGCGGACGGGCAAGGTGCGGGCGGGCTGGAGGCGGGCGGGCCGGGGGAGGCTGTGGGGGGTCGTGGCAGGAGATCCCGGTCCCGCTCCGCCCACAGTAAACATCTCGGTGCAGGTTTTTGCATCCTTACTGCCATCCCGCTTTCTCTGTCACACCTCCGGGTCGTTTGCTTGATCCGTCGTGGGGCCTTTGTCGCAATAAGCGCCGGCTGGTATTGTGCAGACTTTGTTGTTATTGTTATTGTCATATCACGAGTGTCATCATCACGTAATCATATCCTTATAATCGATGAAGTTGCCGTTGTAATGATGGCATGATGACCGTAAGAAAAATAATAATGTCATACCAGTATCGGCTAATATATCAAATGCCCGTCAACATCGAGACAGTTCTGGCGTGCCACTTACAGCCGCGAAAATTTAATTTAGAGCCGTTACCTCTTTTTAGGAGGGACTTGAAGACAGCTGTGGTGGCCGGGGGGCGGGGGGGAGTGACGATGAGGTGCTTGCATGCCACGCCAATATTACTCTGAGATATAATTACATTTTATTTAGTATTTACATTCTTATCTACGAAGAATCGCCTAGTCATCCACTTTTACACACGGTCTCTCTCTCTCTCTCTCTCTCTCTCTCTCTCTCTCTCTCTCTCTCTCTCTCTCTCTCTCTCTCTCTCTCTCTCTCTCTCTCTCTCTCCCTCTTCTCTCTCTCTCTCTATCTCTATCTCTATCTCTCTCTCCTCTCTCTCCTCCCCTCCCCTCTCCCTTCTCCCCTCTCCCTTCTCCCTTCCCCCCCCTCCCTCTCTCTCCATCTTTCCACCTATCCATCTCTTTCAACCTTCCCTCTCTTCCCCTCCTTCCCTGCCCCCTCTCTCTTTCTCCCCCTCCTCCTCCCTTTATCTCTTTTCTCTCAGCTTCCCAAGCGAAAGAACGACAGACGCCGGTGTGACATCAGCCTTTACATTTCCTTCGAGCCCAACGTGAGCCACTTTCCCCCCGGTAACCTGACGAGGCCCTGTATCGAGGGTACTGCAGGGCTTTCCCCTCTTCTAAGCTACATATATAGGAAGAGAAATCCGTCGTGAGGAGTGAAGGTGGCATAATGAAGGCTTGGCGGTAATGGCGGTATTATCCGGGTGGTTTGTAAAAAAAAGGTGACGTCATCGCTTTTATGCTACGTGATTTGTCTGGACCGCATTACGTCACGGCGCTGGTGTGTTTGCAGTTATGATAGAGATAAAAGAGTGAAGTCTGATTTGACATCACAAAGCGAGGGGCATGTGAAGAATTCGCATTTTCTCATGCATGCGTGCACATACAAACAGGGGCACTCTTTGTTTACTCCGCTTTCCCCAGGTCATGCACAGAACGGATCCGATTCTTGAGTTTGATCTCTCTCTCTCTCTCTCTCTCTCTCTCTCTCTCTCTCTCTCTCTCTCTCTCTCTCTCTCCTCTCTCTCTCTCTCTCTCTCTCTCTCTCTCTCTCTCTCTCTCTCTCTCTCTCTCTCTCTCTCTCTCTCTCTCTCTCTCTCTCTCTCTCTCTCTCTCTCTTTCTCTCTCTCTCTCTCTCTCTCTCTATCCATTTCTTCCATTCCTTGTTTGTTTGTTTGTTTGTGTATTTTTCTTGCATATATGCAGGTTATCTGAGCAAATGAAAATATGATTCACAGTGCAAAATGACGTGACAGGCATTCGGGGGCACAGCAATCCGCAGGGAGGAGCTTCCGCGACAGGTGCGTCGAACAGGTGTGCTTCAGTTCCTGCACGCGGACCGGGCAGCCGGCGGCACTTTATCATGTTTAGTGGTGCTTTAGAGTGGTCTAGGGAAACGGATTGCGAGCGGCGTGGATGTTAATGTGTGCAGCCAATTACTTAAGTTAAATGAGTTAATTAGTGTCATGAACAATCTTAAGGTGTTATTGTTTGAAACTAGAGGATAATTCTATTTTTTATTCTGAAATTGTGTGTGGTTTTGAGGCCTCCCAAAAAGGAAATATTTTAGCTCAAAATACTCGTTTCATATATTTTTAAGTATAAGATTTCTTGATCTCTTCTGTTTAGGTCACTGCTTCTTAACCTTTTTAGAGTCACGGGCCCCTTTAAGAATCTGATGAAAGCCGTGAACCTACTTCCCCAGAAAGATTCACATAACTTTACGTGCAATGTGTGTAATGTACTTTATTCATTGAGATTTTATCGTCTCATGAATACATGATATACACAAAATATTCTTATTTATGTAAACTAAAATCTAAATCTAAAAAAAAATAAAACACTCCTTTTTATGCAAGAAAAATGTGGGGAATATAAATGTTAATTTTTATCTGATCCTGACGGACCCCCAAAAACCCATCCACGGACCCCGGGTTAAGACCCCCCTGCTCTAGGTCATACGGGCAAAGTGGGGGCTGAGGTTCCCACGTGAGCTCGATGAGTGCGAGGAGTGAGGAGTGGCAGGCGCCTCCCCCTACCTCTGCCCCAAACCTCACAGCAGCCTACCCTTTACCGCCCCCTCCCCCCTTCTCCCCCGTTCCCCCTTTCCCCTTACTTGCCCCTTTCTCTACCCAGCTCCTGCCCTTACCCTCCATCCCCTTCTCCCCCTTTCCCTCTCCTCCCCTTCCCCTCTCCACCCCTTTCCCTTTCGCCTCCCCTTCCCCTCTCCCCCCCTTCCCCTCTCCTCCCCTTCCCCTATCCCCCTTCCCCAATCCCCCTGGCCCCTCCCCGTGCTGTAGGTGGGGCCACTTGATAAAAAGTAGGACGTGTGAGAGGCCTCAGCTTTTTCGCCATTTATATTTTTAGATGCTGTGGTTTCGATTTGCACTTTTTTTCGTCGCCTTATTAATCGGCTTTCTTATCTCCGCGTGAATGTATATTTTGACGAACGGAAGAGATGAAGCATGTTTTAAAGATTCCCGAAATTTCGAGCTTTTAAGATATATTCGCAGTGCCTTTGCATACAGCTCTTGTAAAAGTGGGATACACGATATATTTTTATTTATTTTTTTACACGAAGTAATGAGACGCTGAGAGTGGCTGTCTGCTCTCGCTTTGCAGATGAAGTGCTGTAAATGGACTCTCCCCGGTCATGGATCGTTGCATGACGAATTGCATGCAAAGGAGATAAGAAAAATGAGATTGAGGTTAGAAAAAAATCGAACTTCATGATTTTACTTAAAGAGGAGACTGATTCGCAAAATTTGCTTAGTCGAAGAGAAAAAAGGGGAAAACATAGATGAACAAAAAATGAAGCAATTCCGAGCAAAACGCCTTTGGAACGTTAATTGGCAGTTAAAGAAACGCTTGATCGAGTCCTGTGAAAAAATACAAGGGGCTGAAGTGGCACTTGATGCTGTGACCTCCGCTATCGAGGAAGAGGGAAAGGAGATAGAGAGAAGAAAAATCAGAAGGGGAGATATTGAAGAGAAGAAGGGGAATGGGAGAAAAAAAACAAGCTGGGAGAATTGAAGAAAGTCAAGTAAAACAGGGTGAAGAGAGAGATGGTTAGTAAGAGTGAGATAAGGAAGGATGGATAATAAGAGACTGAGACAGAAGTGAAAGGGAGTGACGGCGACTTGTGATGCGTTTGTTATTTGTTCGAAATAATTTCCTTCGTCCAAAAAAAAAAAAATCCCGCTTATTAGACCTTTTTTTCTTAGTTTTTTTTTATTAACCAGTGAAAGTCAGGTTGGGCAGTGCCATGGCTCCATTTCATGCTGTCATCGTGTTTTAATACTAGTGCCACTTGGGTCTGACCTATTTAAACGAGTTATTATCAACCATTATTATCACGCACCATTGAAGCATCCCAAAAGAGGATTCGAACTCCCTCGAAACAGCAGCGTGACACACAACACCTTGCAGAGTCGGGCTGAGAGCTCCCTTATATAACCCTCGGCGACTCCTGCTTCCAATCACATCTTCCGCTCCATCAGAGACTATCTCCCCCCCCACCCTACCCCACCCCCACCCTCCATTCTCACTCCCAGGCGCTCACCCAGAGTGCCACTCTCACACCAGACGAACTGGCACTCTCAGTGAAACATTTTTTTTTTCAAGTTCTTAATTAACGCTTTAACCTCTTAGGAAGTGCGTGACAGATAGGTCGAGCGAAGGAGCTGTTGCTGGCCGGAGATACGGAGGGGGTAGGGTGGGGGGGGGGGCGACGGACAGTACTTTATTTACGCTACATCGCGCGTCGGGGTGTATCTGTCAGCAGGGTTTAAGATGCATAAATATTTACTCGTTTATGTTTTGAATTTTTTTTAAAGGTAATGTGTTTGTCTATATTTTTATCGCGTGTAAGGACAGACAGACTGACACGGAGAGAAAGGGAAAACAGACTTCGCGGAGTTGATGACACGGTTTTGGAGCCTTTGCGGTCAAATTTGGTTTCGTAGGTGACGTCAGGAGTGGACATTTTATTTTGGAATGTTTAGTTTCGTGAGGTAGGTCAGGTACTCTTCCCGCCTTCTTATTCCTCTGATTCTCCGTATTCCTTTTTTTCTTCTTTTTTCTCTACATCTACTTCTTCTTCTTCTCCTTCTTCTTCTTCTTCTTCTTCTTCTTCTTCTTCTTCTTCTTCTTCTTCTACTTCACCTCCTCCTCCTTCTTCTTCGTTTACTTCTCCTTTTCCTTCTTTTTCTTCATCTTCATCTCCTTTATCTTCTTCTTCTTTTTTTCCTTCTTCTTTTCCTTCTTCTTCTTTTCCTTCTTCTTCTTCTTCTTCTTCTTCTTCTTCTTCTTCTTCTTCTTCGTCTTCTCATAAGCGCCTTCATCCCCCACTGAAGAGTCTGGCGCCAGGGCATCGCCTTCCTCCGCGGGGATGGCCGGGTGTTCGCGCGGGCGGCGGCGTTTATTTTAGCGGAAGGAGAGTCGGAGGCAGATGATTAGCGGCTTTGTTGGTGTATTTGCTGGATCTGGTGTTTTTTGTTTATCTCTCCTGGCATTATTATTATTATTTCGTTTTCATCGTGTGTGTGTCCCTGTTTATTTTGATCTGGCTTTTGCGCCGGCCATTTTCACCTTACCTCTCCCCATCCCCCTCCCTCTCCCCTACCCTCTCCCTCTCCCCTACCCTCTCCCTCTCCCCCACCCTCTCCATCTCATAACCCCGCCGTCTCCATCTCCCCCTCCCCCTCCCTCACCATCTCCCCCTCCCCCTCCCTCCCCCACCCTGTTGCTTTGCGAAACAGAAATCGATCTGATAAAAGCTCTCGCGGCGCGTGTGATGGCCTCAAGCGTCTCTCGCGGCCGGCAGTCCGTGAATCGGCGCTTGTGTTTGGCCATCTCCGCAGCCCTCTAGGTAAACAGCCTTCGACACGTGTAAAGGCACACGCAACGCAATCTTGCTTTTAATCTTTCTTGCTTGGAGTGTCTTGTGGGGGATTTTTTGTTGTTTTTAATTTGGTTTTATTTGTTTTGTTTTATTTCTTCCCTTTTCGTTTTTGTTTTTTCTTACTCCTTTTTTTTCTTTTTAGAAGGGGGGTTGGTTCTAGCTTCTGGTGTATTTATTTATTTATCTCTCTCTCTCTCTCTCTCTCTCTCTCTCTCTCTCTCTCTTTCTCTTTCTCTTTCTCTTTCTCTCTCTCTCTCTCACTTTCTCTTTATCATTCTCTTTTTTTTTTTCTCTCTCTCCTTCTCTCTCTCTCTCTCTCTCTCGCTTCTCTCTCTCTCTCTCTCTCTCTTCTCTCTCTCTCTCTCTCTCCCCTTCTCCTTCTCCTCCTCTCTCTCCTCCCTCTTCTCTCTCTTTCTTCTCTCTTTTCTTCTCTCTCTCTTCCTCTCTCTCTTTCTCTCTCTCTCCTTCTCTCCTCTCTCGCTCTCCGTCTCTCTGCTCTCTCTCTCTCACTCTCTTCTCTCCTCTCTCTCCTCTCTCTCTTTCTCTTTCCTCTCTCTCTCTCTCTCTCTCTCTCCTCTCTCTCTCTCTCTCTCTCTCTCCTCTCTCTCTCTCTCTTCTCCTCTCTCTCTCTCTCTCTCTCTCTCTCTCTCTCTCTCCCCTCCCCTTCTCTCTCTTTTCTCTCTCTCTCCTCTCTCTCCTCTCTCTCCTCTCTCTCTCTCTCTCTCTCTCTCTCTCTCTCTCTCTCCTCTCTCTCTCTCTCTCTTCTCTCTCTCTCTCTCTCTCTCTCTCTCTCTCTCTCTCTCTCTCTCTCTCTCTCCCTCACTCTCTCTCACTTTCTCTCTCTCACCTTTCACACTACCCCGGATCCCGCCTCTCGGCCTCAAGGGAACAGTCGTCTTGGAAGAAAAGCGGCGAAAAGGTCCGAGGAACGCCTTCCTACACTCCACTCCACTCCACTCCACTCCGCTCCACTCAACGCTACTCCACACCACGCCACCCCCACAACGGCAATCCACCCAACACTATGCCACTCCACGCAATGCCAATCCACCCAACACCACGCCACTCCACCCCACTCCACCCAACGCCACCCCGCTCAACGTTATCCCACTCAACGCCACGCCACCCAGCGCCACGCCACCCAACGCTATTCCACCTAACGCCATTCCACCCAACGCCACGCCACCCAGCGCCACGCCACCCAACGCTATTCCACCTAACGCCATTCCACCCAACGCCACGCCACCCAACGCCACGCCACGCCACCCATCGCCACGCTACCCAACGCCACGCCACTCAACGCCATTCCACAGCAAGCCACCCAACTCCACCCAAAGCCACCCCACACCACGCTACGTAAAGGAGGTTACAGGGGATGGTGGATGACGTCACAGGGAAAATCTTCGGGGCGGGTTTGGCGTATGCGCACTTCTTTTTTCTTTTGATAACCTTTTGCGCGCTTTTCTCTTTTGTTTCGAAGTGTTGTGAAGATGTTCTGTACTTTGTTCTTTTATTTCCACAGTCCTTTTATTTGGGGAATTGGTTTTATTATCTTATTTACTAGCTTATTGTTAGAATTCGTCGAACTTAGCCTGGGTTTGAACGGCTACTACGCCTTAAGAATAAAATAAATAGGATAATTAAAAAGACATTACCTGAAGCCATAAAGAGTATGATAATTGTTATCGTTCTCTGTGCCTAATAACACGCATTAGCATCGCCAGTCTTTCCACTATCGCCCTAACGAACCGGCGAAATGCACCAATGATGTCATTTGCAGGAAATGTCTATTTCTCGTTTGGAATTGCCTGCTTGCATTCTTCTTTGCATCATCGGCGGCGGAGGTTCCTTGGGCGGCTGCTTTCAGAACTGCTGCCTGGCTCGGTGCTCCTCGGCGTTGCATGGCGGCGGGGAGGTACCATGTGGGGATTTGTTTTTCTTCTCTTTTGTTGGCTCTGATCATCTTCAATTGGATTTCTGGAGAGATACTTGCAGTAGAGATCCTAAGTTCGTGTTCAGTAAGATTATTTGATGTTTTGAATGGAATTGTTTTGATGGCGAATGAAAGCGGGTTGTAGTCGATTGCGATTTTTCCATTCGATTTTCGTCACTCGCTATTTTCTCCATTTTTCGAGCCCTTAATGGTGCTAACGTTTGCCCATTCCCGCCAGCCTTGGTGGCGCCAGCTTATTTGCTTTCCCAAAAGGCCAAGAGATATTTCCTCACAGTTAATGGCGGTTTACTCTCTATCAATGAAAAAGTAAAAGCGGTGAGAGAGTCGTGTGAGAGTTTGTGAGACTTTGTGAGAGTCGGCCCTTTCATGGCCATGCGTCAGTTTTCCTTCAGCATGCTAGTCCTCAGGGAGATCGTTCCTCAGAAAGGGGCGCAGCGCGGGCGATCTCCCCGGGTCCGGTTCGGAGAGCGGCGCCGCGCACGGGCAATTAGGAGTGCAACCTGACCTGCCTTGTTGCAGCGCTTTCCTCAAGTATCTTCATCAGGCAAGATGATCAGGAGAAGGAGAGGTTTAAAGAGTTCCTACCGTGACAGCCACTTGAAGGAAGGTAAACACAGAGGATTCTTCAGCCCAGGAATGTTCGAGGCGCCGAGGTTCTCCTGCCGGCGTCCGGTCGGGGCCACTGCTCGGAGGGCCTCAGTCATCCATGCCCTTGATCTCCGCAGGCATGCTCCCCGAGGCAACCTGACCGAATCGTTGTCCCTTTTATTCGATATGTCTACGTCTTCTATTTTCTTTTATTTTGTAGTCTTATCATAAGAAAAACAACAGAAAAGTCGTGTAAATGTGCAGAAATGTTGCTTTTGGTCGCCCTCCGTGCATCCTACTCGTAACGAAAAGATACCCGAAGGAGTGTTAGGAACCTTGCATCTTCACGTCGAACACTCCCTTGCCAAAGGATCGGTTTGTGATGGCAGTTTCTCGCGTGGGATGGGGCGAAAGCATAATGCTATTCGTGCTCTTATTGTTATGCAATAAGTTTGTGTTTGTTGTCTGCCGATTACATTTGTTTCTATTTTTATTTGTCCCCCTTTTTTCATCATCTTATTTCATGTCTGTATTTTTCATACATTTGCCTCGTCGTTATCTCTTCTCATTTTATGTATTTTCTTACTCTTGTTCACGCTCTAGCTTACCCAAACCCTCGTCCTTCACAGCATCCTTTCACGCTCCCTCTCTCATTCAGCCCCCCCCTCCCCTCCCCAACACCCCCCCCCCTCCTTCTCCTTCAACCGTACTCCCTTTCTTTACCTCCTTTTCCCACTTCTCTTCTCCCTTTCCTTTAGCCCGTCCCCTCCCTCCTTTACTTCCTTTTTCCTCCATCCTTCCTCCTCCCTCATTCTTCTTTTTCTTCCTTCTCCTCCTCCTCCTTTTGCTCTCCTCCTCCTCCTCCTCCTCCTCCTCCTCCTCCTCCTCCTCTTCCTCCTCCTCCTCCTCCTCCTCCTACTCCTCCTCCTCTTCCCCTCTCTCTCTCCTTCTCCTTTTCTCCATCCCCCTCCTCCTCACAAGGATCGCGTATAGAGAGGCATGAATGAGGCGCCGCATTCTGTAGGAGTCTCATCCAATAGGCGGGTCACGATCGTCGCCTCTGAGTCTTCGCCCGTGAGTGTTTGTGTGTGTGAGAGGTGTTTCTTGGCCGCAAGACTGTGTTTTTTCCCCTCTTTTTTTTTTTTTTCTTTCTTTTTTTTCTTATCTTTGTGTGTGTGTGTTTATATTATGTGTGTGTTTTGACAGGTGTGTTTGGCTTGTTTCCTCTGTAGCCTGTGCGAAGTAGTGCAGTTTACTGGGTTTTTTTTATTAAATTTGAATGGAGGGCGCTTCCTCCTCCCTCCCTTCCATCAACTTCCTCGCGTGTCACACTCAAGTGAGTCAAGCAACCCCACCCATGACCCTCTCCCCTTTCCCCTCACCCCACGCCCCTCTCCCCTCCCCCACACCCCTCTCCCCTCCCCCACACCCCACGCCCTTCCCTCCACGCCCCTTTCCCCTCACCCCTCACCCCACGCCATACTGAGCATCCCGCCACAGTTTTTGTCTCACCCCGAACCAAGCGGAATTAAGGAGCCCAGGCTTTTGGGTAAAAAAAGGCATTTATTACACCTTTTTTCGGGGTGTAATTACTAAGCATTAGCTCAGCCCTGACTAACGCATGGGCCCGAAATCCCACGAATGGGAGCTGTTTACACGAGACACGTCATGAGAGAGCCATAAATGTAGTTTCGTTTTAGTGGAGGATCTCTGGAGGACGTGTCGTAGCGGTACTTCGGTGAAATCGCAACGTTTTCGAAGACAGAGCACGAGTCTTTCTTATGGCTGACTCCTCGCTCCCGATTCGCGTTATATGAGAGCCTTGTCCGCCCTCGATTCCTCCGGCCATGCACGCCGGCGGGGGCAAAAAAGGGCTCTTCCGGAGACCAGCCGAATGTGACGGCGGTGGGGAGAGAATGAGGAAGTAAATGGGAGAATGAGTCACTAACAAAACAGGATAAAGGAAGGGCAGTGAGGAATGAGGAGAGGATTAGATAAACGTTTCTCGATATCGGCCATAGGCGTGAGTGTCAGTGTGTTTTAATAGAAGTTTTTACCATTCAGCATTGCCCATGATGCCCTCGTGTCCAAAATACATGCCCCTCCTCGCACTGTAGAGGGAGTGGGAGGGAATGTACGTTTGCATAAAGGCGAAGAGGAATGGGAAAAGTGAAATAAAAGTGGAAAGTAAGTGAGTTAACCAAAGAAGAGGAAGCAAAGAGAGAGTCCGAGGCGAATCAGCTCTTTTGCGGTTATTTTTTTTCGCTGTCTGTCACACTTACGCAGTTTTTAATTGGCTTTTTTTTATTCAGAAGTAGGCTACTTCTTTAAAGATGTTTTGCGTCAGAAACGGCACATTATATCACGGTCATTTAAGTGCGTACGTGTTTTCTCTTCCTCATGTAGATTATTTTTGTCTATTTCACAAATACTGAAGACTCAGTCCTCACGGTCTCACTGTTGGAAAAGGGCCCTCTGTTCGCAGGGCAGATGAGGCTTGCCAGCTGCCTCGGCCACGGAAGGGCTGGCGGGGCGTCCTGTCCGAATGGGCACGATAAACCCCGAGCGGCATCCGATCGTTGAACCGGGATATGCGGATTTGTTTTGCAGGCGGAGCGAACCGTGCGTGCGGAGTCGCTCGCAAGGGTGCGTCTGCTTTAAAAGTCAGGCCCTTTGGCATCGTCTCTCGCCCGCACGTGCAGCTGACAACGACAATGACGGGCGTGTCGTCGTGGGCGGGAGCGAGCGTCTCTCCCAGCGCGCCCACACTCTCGACCTTGGCCTCGAGTTAGCCCGGCCGCTCTTTGTTATACTTAGCGGGAGGGGGGAAGGGGGCGAGGCTTGCTCAGGCAATGGGCATGAGAGGTTATGGCAGCGACAAGTGAGCTTTGATAACTAAATCTCTCTCCTCTTCCTTCAAACTGCGTTCCTCTTTCCTTCCCTCTTCTTTTCCCCCTCCCATTCCTCAAGGCAATTTCAGCCAATATGCAAGGTATGCCAACGACGTGCGCTTAGGAACAAGATGTAGCAACAGCGGCCCAAGGCGTTTGGGAGTATTTGCCACAGGATGTTTGGCCAGAACGGCGTGTTTGCAACCTATGAGCATGTTGCCGGGCAGGACCAGCAAATAGTTTACGCTGACTACTTTTCTTCTAAGATAGCCTTAGTCTGGTCCTAAAGTTTTCTGAACTAACAGAGTTTGCTACATGTCTGTTTATTTGGCTTTGTGTAATCTGTAATTGCTTTCGATGTTGACGTTAGTTTTTTTTTCTTTTCTTTTCTTTCCTAACCTCGCTTATCACACACAATTTAAAAAATAGGTATATCAGTATTGAAGATGATGCGTCATGTTTGTTGCAGAGAGCTTGTTTTCTGCTGTGCATTCCGTGGATGTCAAATTAATATCTGGCCGCAGTTTTCATTTTGAGTTTTGATTATCTGACATACCGGAAGCATCACTCTACAAATTATGTATTGTTAAAAAAGCAGTTCCGCATGACTGTGCTACAGGAAGCATCGGAAAAAAATATATATATAATTTACGGATCACGCCCATCGCATATACCCATCAACGGACGCCCGTAAGTTCAACACCCGGAGCTAGATTTTATTAATTTGATTCACATGCTCACCTCCCCCCCCCCACCTCTCTCTCTCTCTCTCTCTCTCTCTCTCTCTCTCTCTCTCTCTCTCTCTCTCTCTCTCTCTCTCTCTCTCTCTCTCTCTCTCTCTCTCTCACTCTCTCTCCATCTCCCTCTCCTTTCTCCCTCTCTCCTTCCCTCCCTCCCTACCACCACGCCCCTCCCAAGAACTTCCCAGAGAGAGTAAGCTGATACGTTTCTTAACCATTGTAGATGTTCAAACGCGGGATGTAGCACATAACAGCCTCTTGGGTCACTTGCCTCGACTCCACCTCCTCCTTTCTTCAGTATTGTCCTTTCAACACGTATTTTAGTTGCTAAACGGTGTTGAAATGCCTTGCTTCCATTCTCTTCTGAATATTTCGTGTTTCATTGTTCTTCGTCCACTTTTTTTTCCTCTGTTTTCACACCATCTCTTGACATTCCGTGTGAGTTTATTACTGCATGCATATGTTCTTTCTTCTTGTTCAGTGCTTGTCCTCTTCCATTTTCTCTGCCACTTTTTTTTTTTTTTTACTCTCTTCCTTTCTCTTCTTACCCAGTCTTTTCTTTCTTTATCTATTTTGCCTTGCCTTTCTTTTCTCTCCTTTTTTTTCTGTTGATGTTTTACCTTTGTTTTCTCTCTTCTTTCCTGCATCTCTTTTCGTTTTCTTTCCTCTTTTTCATTTTGCTTCTCTCCTCCTTATTTCTCGTGCTCTTCTTTATGCTCCTTTTCAGTGATTATCTTGCGGTTGGATCTGCGATAATCACCCGTAGAAGTTAGGCCTTGATTTTGTCATAAAAGTCTTGTCCGTCTATATATTGGGTTTGTTCCCTACTCTCTCTCTCTCTCTCTCTCTCTCTCTCTCTCTCTCTCTCTCTCTCTCTCTCTCTCTCTCTCTCTCTCTCTCTCTTTCTCTCTCTCTCGCTTGCTCTTCATCGTTCGCTCTCTTTCTGTCCTCTACCCCTTCCCCTCTCCCACTCCTTTCCCCTCCCTCCCTTCACCCCCCCCCCCTCACACAAATCCAATTACGTAACTGATTGCCGGACATCAAAAGCCGCCCTCAAGCTGCAAGCATCCTGATAAAATTTCGTCTCTGTCGGACTATGGCGATTACGTGACTCTGGGCAGGTCATGCAGGTATGACAAATACTCTGCCCACTCTTTAAAGGACCAAGTTGGATGTAGGGAGGTCTGATCTGGGCAAAGACTAGCCTGTTTCTTATGAGCAGTGACCCAGGCAGAGCTACAGGGATTGGTGAATGGGGAATAAGTTCATGTAAGTTCAGTTGGCTTGTATTGTGGCGCACTGCTAACTTGGGTATGCAGTAGCCTTTATACTGTTTGCCTGCTGTCATATCATTGGATCCTCTGCCATAACAATTACAACCTGGTGGGATAGTAGTTGTGGCTGGCTTCATTTGTTGGTATGTTTACAGCGTTAGGGAAGACCTGAATAAGTAGTGAACAGGCCCTGCCCTGCACATCTAGGCTGGGGATTGAAGTCCGATCACAACGAAGCCTGAAACCTAATTTTACTTTAAACAATTAATAACTAAGTCAAATCTGCAGATCAAATGACCAGTGTTGTGATGCACTGGTAGCGTGAATATGCAGTATTGCATGACTAGTGGGGATTATATGAGATTTATAGCCTTTATACTCTCTCTTCCTTCACCCCCACCCCTTCTTTCTCTCTCTCTCTCTCCTCTCTCTCTCTCTCTCTCTCTCTCTCTCTCTCTCTCTCTCTCTCTCTCTCTCTCTCTCTCTCTCTCTCTCTCTCTCTCTCTCTCTCCCTCCCTCCCTCTCTCCCTCTCCCCCTCTCTCATTTTGTCTCGTATATATCTTCATTACTAGTTATATTCAATATTCTTCGCAGCCTTACATTTGAAGTATTGAGTGTTGCCTACGCTGGCCCGTCTCGCCCGATTGGCTGGGGCTGCAGCATTGCTTTTCATCATGCAATGTACCGAGCGACGATCAGGATTGGCGTCCTCTCGTAAAGTTCACAAGGTCAAGTTGTGTCTGGAAGGGACAGAGGGAGAGCGGGGGAGAGAAAGGAAGGGAGGGAGAGGAGAGAGAAAGGAAGGGAGGGAGAGGAGAGAGGAAGAAAGAGAGGTAGAGAGAGGGGGAGGAAATGAGAGAGAGAGAGACAGAGACAGAGTGAAGCAAAAAGCGGGAAAAAATAAGTGGAATGAAGTAACGCACTCACACCATGCCTGTGAGGATATAATTACAACCCAGAATTTCCCCAGCAGAGCCCGCCCTTTCGGTCTCCAGTTGAAGCAATGCCATTAGCGAAATAACTAAGAGGGAAGACCACACAAAAAATATTTAGACAAGAAAAATTATTAAGAAGAATCGTGAAAGGCAGCGATAAATTCTCCGCTCCTGTGTGGCCTGTGCCGTGAGCTCGCAACGCACTTGCACATAATTCTCAAATTGAAAGGCCCTTTCGTTCCTGCAGGGTCGCAGAGACAGGCGACATAAAGCAGCGAGAAATATTTCGGAGTATTTTTGTTGTTTGCTTTCGTCGGGTGATTTAAGATTTGATATAAAAAAGGAAAAGTAAATAAGTAATGGATATATTTTTCATCACATTCTTTCTTCTCCCTCCCCCCTCCCCCTCCCTCCCCCCCCTCTCTCTCTCTCTCTCTCTCTCTCTCTCTCTCTCTCTCTCTCTCTCTCTCTCTCTCTCTCTCTCTCTCTCTCTCTCTCTCTCTCTCTCTCTCTCTCTTTCTCTCTCTCTCTCTCTCTCTCTCTCTCTCTCTCTCCTCTCTCTCTCTCTCTCTCTCACTCACTCACTCACTCACTCACTCACTCACTCTCCTTTACTCTTTCTCTATCTATCTCTCTCTTTCTCCTTCCCTATTCTCCCCTTCCTCATCCAGCCTTTCCCCTTTCGTTTACCACTTTGCCATCCTCATTCCACCGCCTCTATAAATAGCCTTCATAGCCCTGTCTCGAATCTGGTGCGGATTAGGGAGAGATCGGCTAATCCTCGAAGCCGCCACCGAAGGCCATTCGTGAAT
>NC_051392.1:47485976-47525976 GCF_015228065.2 Penaeus monodon
CGCTGCGCCGGGGCTGACTTCGCGCTTCTCCTGTTTTGTTTTTTTGTTTATGCTTCTGGGATTTAATTACTATGAGGATGGAATGAAGCTGAGACGGCGATCTCCACTAGCTGTTTTCAGAGATTTTTCCTTTCTTTTCGTTTCTTTTTTGGGTTTTTTTCTTTGGAACGCTACTTTGGTGAAGGCTGGAATTACCGATTGGAAACCGGTTACACCTTTAATGACAGAGTCGGCTGTCGGTATTTGTTAGGTGCCTTTAAAGTGCTTTTACTTTCTCGTAACGTGTAAGGTGTAAAAAAAAATACTTATCTTAAATCTGTAATTGTTAAAATGTTTATACTTTTTAAAATATCTTTTTTTTCTTCTTTTTTTGTTTTATTCCCGGTTTTACTGATGTGTGAATAGTATAAGTTGAGAAGTTGACATGACGAAGATGGCAGCTTCAGAATGATATTGGATTTTTACTAACTTGGTACTTTTTTTTTCGAAAATCCCTAATCGTAAATATGGCGTTTCGTAAAAGCCGAAACACTTAGGAAGTCGATGTTGTGGATGTATTTATTTTTTGTTTTTTTATTTGTTATTGTTTTTGTTTTGTTTTCTTTTCTTTTGTTTTACATGCACCAGTGCGTACATTTATTTTTCTTCTGCCGTTCATGTTTACAACAGTGACCGATTCCGTGTCGCAGCCATGAGTTCAAAAGCTCATCAGTTTAGATAATAATTCAAAACATTACCAAAGCTTATCCTTAGCTGAGTAATACAACGCATTCATGTCCTGCACGAACGGCACGAGCAAGGCCGCCTCGCCGTGCAGTGTGCGCTTAACACTCTGTTGCACCGCTCTTTGCAACAGCTCTGCCGCGCCTCGTAAATGTCTTGTCTCTTTGCAGCCTTTGTTCCCCCTTGCATTTGCCGCCATTGCAGAATGTGGGCGTTTTCTTCGGGTTTCTCCCGGCGAGTGTATTTGTTTATTATTTTCCTATTGCTGTTGTTGTTGTTGTTATCATTATTATTATTATTGTTGTTGTTGTTGTTGTTGTTTTGTTGTTGTTGTTATAGTATTATGCTTGTTATTACTATTATTATTATTATTATTATTATTATTATTATTATTATTATTATCATCATTATTATTATTATTATTGTTATTGTCATGATCATTATCATTATCACTTTTATTATCATCACATCATCATCATTATCATTACCACTGTTGTTGTTATTGTTATTATCATCATCATCATTATCATTATCATTATCATTGTCACTAATTTGTTTTTATTTTTTTTCTCTCTCTTGTTACTTATTTCTTGTTTCTGTATTCTTTCTTTGCCTCAGTATTTTATTTTATCTTATTGTTAATATTTATTTATCTGTATTTTATTTTATGGCGCCTGTTCTATCTCCTCATTTCATCAACTCGTCGTTTCGTGTTTTCCTTTACTCTTGGGCTTCCTTTTCATTTCCTTTCATCTCATTTTTTCTCTCTCGCGCATTCCGCAATTAGCGCGTCCTTATTTTTTTCTTCTATATTTATTTCTTTTGTTTTCTTCCAGTATATCCTCTTTAAATCCTCTTCTCCTCCTCCTCTTCTTCTTTTTCTTCTTTATTCTCTCTTCTTCCTCTTCCCTCTTCGTATGTGTATTTTTTACCTATCGATCGTCATGTCTCTGTTGTTTCACTTTGTTTTCTGAATCTTATTTTCTTCTCATAACTGATGCGCACGCACACACACACACACACACACACACACACACACACACACACACACACACACACACACACACACACACACACACACACCTCTCTCTCTCTCTCTCTCTCTCTCTCTCTCTCTCTCTCTCTCTCTCTCTCTCTCTCTCTCTCTCTCTCTCTCTCTCTCTCCTCTGCTGCTCCCCTTTCCTTCCCTCACTTCCCTCCTCCCTCCCTTCCCCCCCTCCCTCACTCCCCTTCCTCTCCATTCCCCCCCCCCCTTCCCTCTTCCCTTCTCCATCTCCCTCCCCCCTCCCACTTTTTCACTCCTCGCCGTCTTGTGTTATCTCCTGTCTTATCTCCCTGGCCGGAAAAGAGGATGTGCTATACGAGCGTGCGTGCCGTGATGACATCTAGAGGAAGGGAGGGACGGAGGGAAGGAGGGAATGGTGGGAGGGAAGGAGGGAGGAAGGGAGGGAGTGAAATCAGGAGGAAGGGAGCGAGGGAAAGTAGGAGGGAGAGAGGGAGGGAGGACGAAGGCGCCGCACGTGCCTCGTCCAAATGAACCCTTAATGAGGACGTGTTTGTCGACCGCAAGCGGAGGAGATTCTCGGGCCTCCTGCGGTCTTTTCCATAAGCCGCGGGTTTCTTCTTCTTTTTCTTCTTCTTTCATGTGTGTGCTTGTGTTTGTCTTAAGACTTCTTTGTCGAGGGTGTGGCGGGGAATATTTTTACGTAAGAGGTTAATGGCAGGAAAGAATATGGTTATCGGGATCATGTTATATTGGTATTCATCAGTAGGCTATCTTGATAAGGTGATAAAGAACGTTACTAAATCAGATTAAAAAATATCTATGTATGCTACCTGAATTTAATTATCTCTTAAATTCTTACCAGAAATACAACGAATGCGTTTAATATGATGAAGTAATGATGCAGTGACGAACGTTTTGCAACAGGAACACCCGGCTGCCCAGACGTTACGCGTTGAATATTGCAGAGATCAAGCAGACAGGCGGTGCTGACAGGGGGGGTGGGAAGCACTGTCAAACTGGGTGACTCTTCAAAAGACTAAAAACTGAAGGCATGAAAGATGACTTTGACTTGCTTTCAATTATGTTCGTGCTTAATTAAGTTGTGACCGGTCTATTTCTGCTACATCTAGTATCAGCACTGTCGCAAGCCACGTCATCGAAATTAATTACTTCTATTTAAATAACAGTACACTCTCCTTTGATCCCTGTCTTTCTCTGATCCCACCCGCGACCACTTTTGAATTCGAACATCTTGGAAAAAAAAGATAAGATCAAGATGAACCTCACGGATTAGCGAAGCATCAGCTGTTGCATTAGTGATGATTCATCTGCAGGATGCTTATTGTTCTCGGGCATCTCACGGCTGCTTCGGGCCGGTGTTTGTTTAGCTTCCGTGGTCCCGCCTGGATGCCACGCCCGCCGCACGGGGATGGCGCGGGAGGTTTATTTGTGGGGAAGCCATTCTTAACGTATGCTTAGACGTGTGAATACAAGGGAATGCGTGAAGGCTATTAGAACCCTCTCTCGTTTGCCCTCTCTCTTTCTGTCTCTCTCCAGCGTTCTTTCTCTTTCTTTCTCTTATTTGATCGGTTTCTCTCTCCTTTCTCTTACTTTCTGTCATTCTGTTATATTTCTCTTTCTCTCTCTCTCTCTCTCTCTCTCTCTCTCTCTCTCTCTCTCTCTCTCTCTCTCTCTCTCTCTCTCTCTCTCTCTCTCTCTCTCTCTCCCTCCCTCCCTCCCTCCCTCCCTCCCCCTTTCTTTCTTTCTCACCCTTTCTGTGCTGCAAGAGAGCGATGATTCACAACTGGAATTAATATCAGATAGCATCAGAATCAACTTCTCCCTCCGTGATTTACGGCGCATGCGTCTAATCCGGCAGTATGAGCGAATGATCACAACCTTCTAAAGACTCGTTGCTCTTTTATTTTGCTTCGTAAATTCCTTACAGAGCAGAGAACCATAAACAGCAGCCATCAACTTCAAGGGGAATTTGATAGGGTCTGAACGCACAAAATGTAACGTTCGGAGAATTGCACCGCCAGTGGAGGGAGGGCGTGGGATTTTTGCATGCAGCTGAGCCATCCACCTCCGCCGAGTTTTACTACAGTAATTATCCCAGTCGCCGCCGTCGCCGCCGCCAACTTCACGGAGACAGTTGGTTCCATAGTTGGTTCTGTGCCGCTCTGTCTCCTCCTATTTTCACGTTGGATAAAAGTTCGTAAGAGTTCTCAGAACGCGTTCATTTGCGGCCGTGAACTCTGCTCGTCACAATAGGCAGCTGTATAATTTCTGGGAAGATGTTTAGAGGAGGCACTGCGTCAGGAATGCGACACGGCGGAGGCGATTGGCTTGGGAACCGAAGAATTTCAGGGGTGAAGGGAGGCGAGGGGAGGAGAGAGAGGAGAGAGGAGAGGGGAAAGGGCAAGAGGAGGGAACAGGTCCACATCAGGAGTCCGGCCTCAACCATTTCGAAATGGAAACTTGGAGAACAGAACCAGCAAAGTTTGGGTAATGAGAGTTTATTCACCGAGCGAGCAGGACATCTGTGCCGGGAGCGCTTCGTGCTGGAGAGGAGTCTGGGGGATGGTGCGGACGGCGGGCTCGGTATTTTTACGTTAATGGTCGTATGAAGACATGGAAAAGTGACTTATTGTTATCGAAGGGGTACGTATTTTATTACAAGTTATTAGTAGCGTAAATTCGGTATCAGTTAGCTGGTTATTTCTTTATGCTGAAGTACAAATAGAGCTTTTGCCAGTGATGTTCATGTTAGAACTTGTGCGCAGTGTAGTTCCTCTTAGTAGTTATCTAGAAGTCGTGCGTCACGGATCAGACTTCAGATTAGGTAATAGCAAGGCCGGAAAAACACCGATCTCCTACTAAGCCTATCTGCCTACACTTCATTTGTATTCTAAGATTATCTTATCTCTGCACACACACACACACACACACACACACACACACACACACACACAGACACACACACACAGACACACACACACACGCACACACATACAGACACGCACACACACACACGCACGCACGCACGCACGCACGCACGCACGCACGCACGCACACACACACACACACACACACACACACACACACACACACACACACACACACACACACACACACACACACACACACACACACACACACACACACATACACACACCTATCTGTTTATCTATTTTCTATCCATTTATATTTATTTACCAGTCTATCTATGTATCTATATATATGTATAGAAAGATATATATATGTCCGTGTATATATATATATATATATATATATATATATATATATATATATATATATATATATATTTGTGTGTGTGTGTGTGTGTTTGTGTGTGTAGATTTATGTAAGTAAGCCAGATACCCGGTGAGACGCCGCCCTGCGAGACAGACGCGGAGGCGGTTTCATGTTCCTTTCCTTTGTTACTGTTTTTCGCCGTAGTGTCAGGTGTAGTTCGTATACAGCGCGTAACAAGATAACATCGGAAGAGAAAGACACAATGCCGTTCATTTTTCCCCCCGTCTTTTGTTTTTCGTTTTTGTTTCTTTGTCGATTCATATTTTCAGCGAAATGGATCCTAAAAGAACGTGTTGCGGTCATCTGATGCGATGTCGGAGATGGATGATTCAATCAGGCCGGGTGATGGGAAAGTACTTTGCGTTCGCACAGGGTGGCATTAATGTACTTGTCATTATTTTCGTTCTTTTAAGTGGCTAGCAGTGGAAATAACGAGGGATGGGCATGGAATATTGTAAAGTGATCGATTGTTCTAGATTTTATACGGAATGTAATTACAGACTTTTTTTTTAAATCATGTTAACGAGAAATTCGTAGGAGTGGATCTTGTTGCTCTCTATTAATCACGATGATTAAAGCCATTATCGGATCGAGATTGATGTGATTGCAGTAATTAGAATTTGAAATTAGACTTTGAGGTCTCGCGCCATCGAGCGTCCTGAAAGGTGTCATGCGTCGTGATAAGTCTCATTAAATTGGCTCGACCCCAGATTGGAAATTATTTCTCTCCAATTAAATATATTCCCTTGAACACATTTGTTTTACGTACATTTTTTTAGAATATAAATTCGGTATTTTTTTCATCCGAGACTTTGGACAGTTGTTGGATCTTTTTTTCTGTTTGGATATTTGTGTTGATTAAAATGAAATAAGAATGAGAGTTTTTTAAGAGTAAAAAAATAATAGATGAATAAAGAGCTTCACGGAATGACCGATTTGCGCCCTTTTAGTGTCGTAAGAGAACAGCACCTGAGCATCCCCAAGGAGCGCGGGGGGGGGGGGGGGGTACTCGCGATGCTGTAGGGGCGGGAGATGTATGCTGGGAGGCAGGATACGAGAAATTCAAAATGAGAGAGAAAAAGGATATTTCATAGTATTTTCCGTCTGTAGCGGGAGTGGGAGGGATGGGGAGGGAGTGGAAAAGGGAGTGGGAGTGCGAGAAAGGGAATGCAGGCAGATAGTGTTTGTTTGTATGTATATGATTTATGTTTGTGCGCGCGCTAGTGTGTGTGTGTGTGTGTGTGTGTGTGTGTGTGTGTGTGAGTGTGAGTGTGAGTGTGAGTGTGAGTGTGAGTGTGAGTGTGAGTGTGAGTGTGAGTGTGGTGTGTGTGTGTGTGTGTGTGTGTGTGTGTGTGTGTGTGTGTGTGTGTGAGTGAGAGAGTAGGTGTGGGTGTATATATGTATGTGTGTGTGCCGTTCGCGCAGTTCGGAAAGAAGGGTTCACATTTTCCGCGAAATATTTTCCCGGCCTCGGGAGAAGATGTATATTTATTTTATTTTTGAGGTGACGGCGCGCCCACTCTCTCTCTTTTTTTCGGATTATATATTTTATACGAGTTTATGGTTTATTTCTGCCGCGAAATAAAAGGCAAAATAAGACGAAAACAGTCAAATATTTGCCACTCACCCCTTTGTTAATAATGATGAGCTCAGATAAAGAATTCACAGCATTTTCAGGTAGCCTTTTCCTACTTTTCGCCCATTGTAGTTTAACCAAATACAGTCTCCGGAAATAGCGCCCTTGAGACGGTCTTTTGTTTAACCGGCGCTCGAAAGGGGGCGGGGGACAACTTGCCACAAACTTAAAGAGTGGGCGTGGCTCCAGATAGGGAGTGGGGGGAGGGGTGTTTGGTGTAGGTGGGGGGGGGGGGAATAAAGGAGGGGCATTAGTGTAGGGGGAAGGGGTTGAATGGGGGTAAAGGAGGGGAGTTTGTGTAGGGGGAGGGGGAGGGAACATCTCGTGTAGACAGGGAGGGAAGGGAAAGGAAGAGGAATAGGAGAAGAAGAAGAAGAAAGAAAAAAGAAAGAGAAAAAAAAAGAAAGAAGGAAGAGAAAAAGAAAAAGAAGAAAGAGAAAAAGAAAAAGAAGAAAGAGAAAAAGAAAAAGAAGAAAGAGAAAAAGAAAAAGAAGAAAGAGAAAAAGAAAAAGAAGAAGAAAAGGAGGAGGAGGAGGAGGAGGAGGATATGAGGGGAAAAGGAGGCTGGGGTCTGTTGAAGGGAAAAGTGGGCAAGGGTTTGTGTGTGGAGATGCGACCTAGTAAACGTTTGGACGAGCCTTTGAGTGTTGACGTTATGCGCGCGACCTGGTGACGTTGCCGCCGCCCGGATATCTGCGCGCTTCCCATACACCGCCGGGTGATTTATGATGTTAGGTCTCTCTCTCTCTCTCTCTCTCTCTCTCTCTCTCTCTCTCTCTCTCTCTCTCTCTCTCTCTCTCTCTAAAACTCTCGAACTCTCTCACACACTCACTCGTCTCTTCTCTCTCTTCTCTTCTCTTCTCTTCTCTTCTCTTCTCTTCTATATCTATATCTATATCTATATCTGCATCTCTCTCACTGTCTGTCTGTTTGTCAGTCTCACTCTTTTTCTGTTTTTCTCTCCCCTCAGACTTCCACCCCCCCCCCCTTCAGACTGCCAGAACTCCCCCCCCCCTCTCAGACTATTAGACCCCCCCCCCCTTTCGGACTACTAGAAACACCCCCCCCCTTTCAGACTGCCAGAACCCCCCCCCCCTCCCCGTCAGATTCCCATAGACCAGAACCCGACGCAGGCAACTCTCCTCACACTAACGGGAGTAGGGATTTGCCTTTCATGTTGCTGTTCGTGTTACCCTTGTATACGAGTAAATATTTTCTTTTGTTTCTTGCCGGCCAAGCAATTATTTCCTCCTCCGCGTCCCAGGTCCTCGTCGCGCGCTCACAAGACGGTGGGCGTTTTGCCTTATTACTGAGGTGCCACCGCCCGGGAATTTATCGTTGGCGCTTCCATTATGTTAGGGGATAAGAACACGGTGGGGGTGGGGGGGAAGCGCCGGGTTAAATGAAGGGGGTTGTTGTAGCTTTTCTTATCTCTCTGTCCCTCTCTCCATCTTTCTCTCTTTATTTTCTCTCTTTCTCTTTCTTTCTCTTTTTTTATTTCTCTTTTTATTTCTCTTTCTCTCTCTTTCTCTTTTTCTTTCTCTTTCTCTTTCTCTTTCTCTTTCTCATTCTTTCTCTTTCTCTTTCTCTTTCTCTTTCTCTCTCTCTCTCTCTCTCTCTCTCTCTCTCTCTCTCTCTCTCTTCTCTCTCTCTCTCTCTCTCTCTCTCTCTCTCTGCCTTCCCTACCCCTTCTCCCCCCTACCCCTGTCCCTCCCTGCAACAGCCTCTTTCCCCTACACTTTATTTTTTGTTTTTGTTCTTCCTCCTGTTTGTATTTGCTGAAGGATCGCGCAGGCTCTCGCGAGGAGGATCCTTCGCATGATCTCGGTGTTTGTGTCCCGGGTGTGTGGCCTGCGATCGATCCTATGGGCTTGCTGCTTCCGTCACGTTTCTTGGGCGGGTGTGCCTGGCTTTATTCTATGCATATTTTCAGGTTTTTATTCTATCTTATTTATTGATCTTATTTTAGATTTATTATTATTATTATTATTATTATTATTATTATTATTATTATATATATATATATATATATATATATATATATATATATATATATATATATATATATATATATATAATTATTATTATTATTATTATTATTATTATTATTATTATTATATATATATATATTTTTTTTTTTTAGGGGGATGAATTATCGCTCTTATCTTGGCGTTTCTGCCTGTTAGTGTTATCTTCTTTGTGATTTCCTTTCTAGAGATCTTTCGCCATCTCTCTGATTATTATTTTTTCTCCTTTGTGCTTTCCCGCTTTCTGCTTTATTCAGCATCTGCATCTCCTCCTCTTCTCTTCCCTCCTTCTCCCTCCCCTTCTCGCCCTTTTCCCTTCCCCTTCCCTCACCCCTTCCCCCAATCCCCTCTCCACTCTCTCCCACTTCTCTTCCCCGCCCTCGTCTTCCTTCCCCTATCCTCCCCTCTCCCTCCCACTGCTCTCCCCACTCCTCCCTTCCCCTTCCCTCCCCTCTTCTCCCCTCCCCTTCCTGCTTCCTCTCCTTCCCCTCCTATCTTCTCCCCTTCCCTCCTCTCTCTTCCCCTCCCTTCCCCTCCCCTCTTCCCCTCCCTCCCCATCCGTCCTCTCCTCCCCTGCGGCGCTCGGAGATGAAGCATCAGCGAGGCGACTGAAGCATGGGGGATCGCACCCAAAAAGGAAGAAGTATCCTCTCGCTTCGATCGTGTCATCCTTTTCCTTACATCACGCACCGCCCCTTCTCCTAATATGTCTCCCCTCCCCCCCTCCCCTACCCCTCACCCTTATCCGTTATCCCTTATCGCTTTATTCCTTATTCCTGATTCCTTATCTCGCATCCCTTGACCCGTATCGCACCCCCTGCCCCTATTATTCTCATCCTTCTCCCATTTCTCTTCTTATTTTTACCCCCACGTTTACTTGCACCCGTCCCTCATCCCTAACCCCCCCCCTCATACCTACGGCCTCCATATCCTCTCCTCCCAGGTAATAAATTTCCCACATTCCACATTAATTCCATGTTCACACTTCACCATTCTTAGCCTATCCTCTGCTACATCCATCCCCGCCTCCAGCTCCACCCGTATCCACTCCCTCCCCTCTCATCCACCCCACCCTCCTCCACATCCTCCTCCACCCTCCTCCATATCTTCCTCCACCCTCCTCCACATCCATCTCGCCATCATCATCAATAACGGTATGCTCATGTTTGAGCAGCCGTGGACCTCTCCACCATCACACACCCCTTATTCACGTCCTCCACATGGCGCTGATCCACTTACCTGCACCTCCTTATCCACTTCTCTCTCCCCCCTTATCCACTCCCCCTCCCCCCTTATCCACTTCTCCCTCCCCCCTTATCCACTTCTCCCTCCCCCCTCTTCCACTTCCCCCCCCTTATCCACTTCTCCCTCCCCCCTTATCCACTCCCCCTCCCCCCTTATCCACTTCCCCCTCCCCCCTTATCCACTTCCCCCTCCCCCCTTATCCACTCCCCGCCCCCCCTTATCCACTCCCCCTCCCCCTTTTCCACTCCCCCTCCCCCCTTATCCACTCCCCCTCCCCCTTATCCCCTCCCCTCCCGGCCGTGTCCTCCACCTGGCGCTGATCCTCCACCGCCCACTCCGTACCCACTCTGTTCCTAATTGAATTGGTTTCGGTTGTTTGTTCCTTTAATTTCGATGTTGCGTCGAGAGTGTGAAAAATACCTGTGTTGATGTGTGTCTGTGGCGTGTGTTTGGGTGCTGGCCTGTATTTTTATGTGTGTGCGTGTGTGTGTGTGCGTTTGCGAATGTATGTATGTATGTATGTATGTATGTATGTGTGTATGTGTGTGTGTGCTTGGGTTCTCACGTATATTTGGGTTCATGTTTTTTCCTGTTTTGTTTTTTTGTCTTAAGTGTTATTAATTTCTTATTTGCCTTAACTTTCTTAGCCGGGCAAACGCCATGAAGATGGAACGTTTTCTACTTTTTCTCATCTTCCTTTTATCTCTTTAGTTATTCACCTGTCCTCTCTCCCCCATTTTCCTCGTTGACTAAACTTTGGCATCGCATCAGTAATGATAAAGATAGATATTAACGAACCTTATCGCCTTGTTGCTTTTTTGGACATTCACCTGCAGTGAGATCATCCACGCATGGTGATGTCACACCGAGCAGGTCATAAGGACCGACCTCCATGGCAGAATTATTGACAGAAAAGTTTGCGGTAGCTCCCTCCCCAGCAACCTCCCGGAATGGAAAGCCTTGAGAAGTGTGTGTGTGTGTGTGTATGTATGTGTGTGTGTATGTATGTGTGTGTGTATGTATGTGTGTGTGTGTGTGTGTATGTGTGTGTGTGTGTGTGTGTGTGTGTGTGTGTGTGTGTGTGTGTGTGTGTGTGTGTGTGTGTGTGTGTGTGTGTGTGTGTGTGTGATAGAGACAGACAGGCAAGCAGATACTGAAAGAGAAAAAGAGAGAAACAAGAGAGAGAGAGATAGTTCATAACAATGTACCATGTGGGCACTTTGGGCTATGAGGGGTTGATAGTGAATGGATGTGGCTTACCTTCGCTCCCTGTGGCTCTACCGCGGCTCTGTCGTGGCTCTATCGTGGCTCTGCCTGGCTCTGCTTGGCTCTGCCTGGCTCTCTCGTGGCTCTGGCTGGTTCACCACGACCAGCACTGATCACACAGGCTTAGTGTTGGAGGCCCGGATGTGCGTGCGTGTTTGCTTGCTTGCGTTCTCTGGTATACGCTTGTGTAAATTTATCGTCGATCTTTATCTATCCACCTATCTATCTATATTTGTATCTGTTTATCTATCACTCAGTCTATCTTTATATATTTATCTATCAATCTAGCTATCCAACCTATCTCCTGATCAGTCTATCTATCTATTTATCTATCTATCTTTACCTTTCCCTCCACCTTTCCACCCCCCTCCCTCTCCCTGTCCCTGTCCCTCTCCCTCTCCCTGTCCCTCTCCCTCTCCCTCTCCCTCTCCCTCTCCCTCTCCCTCCTCCTCCCTCCTCCTCCCCCTCCTCCCCTGCCTCTCTCCCACCCCTTAAACCGCGCCCCATTCCCACCCGAATACACAACACAACACAAACGTAAGGTGTGCATCCCCGCCCTTCGTTCTGTCGTTCGGTCCGGGCGGGCGGCGGGGCGTGGGCGGCTCTGAGGCAAGGGTTATATAGACCTTGCTCTGAGGGAGGTCCTGGAGAGCGAACGTCCGCACCGGGAACCTGCATCGCGGCGGCGGCTACGGCAGGAGATCTACGGGGACGCCTGCAGGAGGTGTGGGAGCTGCGGGGATTTGCTCCTTGCTTTGTTTGACTTTTGTTTGTGTGAAGTTGCTAGGGTTGAGTGACCTTTTTTGTTCTTTAGGATTGACTTGTTTTATTATTATTATTATTATTATTATTATTATTCATTTTGTTTCTTTCCTCTCTTTCTGTTTCTCATTTTGTTACATTGATTTGTCCCCTTTTCTTTATTTTTGTTTCTCCTTTTTATTCATTTTGTCTCTTTTCTATGTTTCATTTCTCTTTTTTATTAGATTTGGCCTTTCTCTCTTTCCGTTCCTCGTTTTCTTCTCTTTTCTTTCTCCCTTTTCTCTCTCGTTTCCTCTCTCTTCCTTGTATCGTGGAGGCGTAAGTTTCATTATCTGACATCCAGAGTGGGAGGGATTGGCACTGGGGTCGAGGCGTCTTATTTCTCGGAAAGAGGAGAATAAGAAATGAATAAACCTTTTTTTTTTTGGGGGGGGTGATACTTGGGTTTATCTTTATAATTCGGATGACAGCATGATTTCAGGTTGTTCACGAAATCTTCCTAATTTTGTTTTGTGTTTGTCTTTCTCCGCTGTGTCTTTTTTTTCTATCCCTTTATCATTTCTATAAATATTTCTTTTGTTTTTTATCCCTCTGAATATGGTGGTTGTGTTCACCGCCGGGA
This sequence comes from Penaeus monodon, assembly GCF_015228065.2. Lineage (NCBI taxonomy): Eukaryota > Metazoa > Arthropoda > Malacostraca > Decapoda > Penaeidae > Penaeus > Penaeus monodon. Next base: position 47,498,582 of record NC_051392.1, read on the forward strand.
CATATTTTTCGTTACAGTCAACAGCCATGGTGAAATATTACAGCGCATGTTGTTTGATATATACACTGGTCTCATTACATTTTTTATGTATTTCTTTTTTCCATCTCTTTTTTTTTTCTTTTTTTTCCTTTTTTTTCTTTTTTTTACTTTTTTTCGCAGTGCTGCTCTTGTCTGATCAAACGTGTGACGGCCTGTATTGAATATGTATGTGATGCGTCCGTAGAGTTGTGCAGGGAAAGCAGCATTGCGTGAGAGCGCAGGCCGTGCAAAAGAGAAGCCATTTATTATGGGATGCGATGCTTCATTCTCTCTCTCTCTCTCTCTCTCTCTCTCTCTCTCTCTCTCTCTCTCTCTCTCTCTCTCTCTCTCTCTCTCTCTCTCTCTCTCTCTTCTCTCTCTCTGTCTCTTCTTCTCTGTCTCTGTCTCTCTCTCTCTCTCTCTCTCTCCTCTCTCTCTCTCTCTCTCTCTCTCTCTCTCTCTCTCTCTCTCTCCGCTTCATCTAGTTTTATCTTCACCCGAACTTTTATATTTGATATGTTTTTCCCCCATTTTCATCTCCCTTCTACCATATTTAGATGAAGCTCTGTGAAGAAAGGGACAAAACGGCGTTCTTGTATGCTACCGCCTTTATGAAACAAGTTGTGTGTAAGAGACAGGCGAAAGATGTCCCTGGGTGTGTAATGCGGGCGTGTGTGTGCCGGACCACGTGACAGTAACGCCCGGGTGTCATTGGGGTGGGCGGAGCGGCGAGACAGGCAAGGTCGATGCTTATAATAACCACAGCTGTCTGATGCATCATAGTTTTGTGTCAGCCGTAGTAACTATAGTATTAGTGATGATCAAAATGATAAAAACAATAATGACGATAATCGGTGTGATTGGCTTAAAGATTACTACACCGATTCAGTATGTTAGTGCAATGTGTTAATAATGATTTATTGCCGTTATTTATTTTATAAAAAAAATGATGTATTCTTATCAATGTTGTTATCAACATATCACCGCATCAATTTTATCTGTAGTATAATTAAAGTTTTTATCCTTTCCCTCCTATTCATTTCCGCTTCAATGCATATCTCAAGAACCTTCCCAAAGGAAAGGAAAATTAATATCAAGAGGAGAGAAGGGAGGGGAGGGAGGGAGGGTGGGTGGGGAGGGAAGGGAAGAGCGAGGCGAAGGAAAAGGAGATACGAAGGAGGAGACGAAAAAGAGGGAGGAAAGGGAAGGGGTGAGAGGAAGGAGAAGAGAGGAGAGGGGAGAGGAGATGAGAGGAAAAGGAGGAAAGGGGAGAGTTGAGAAGATAGGAGAAGAGAGAAGGGAGAAAAGATGAGAGGAAAAGGAGGAAAGGGGAGAGTTGAGAAGATAGGAGAAGAGAGAAGGGAGAAAAGATGAGAGGAAAAGGAGGAAAGGGGAGAGGTGAGAAGATAGGAGAAGAGAGAAGGGAGAAGTGATGAGGGGAAGAGGAGGAAAGGGGAGAGGTCAGAAGATAGGAGAAGAGGGAAGGGAGCAGAGATGAGAGGAAGAGGAGGAAAGGGGATAGGTGAGAAGATAGGAGAAGAGGGAAGGGAGAAGGAGAGAGAAGGGTGTTGGCAGGTGTCTTAACTGAACGCGGCCAGGTGGAGGCGGGGTAGTCAGCCCCGGTTCTACGAGTTCTTATTCATACGAGGAAAAGTCTTTAGGGAAACAAAGGTATAGATTTAAGAGATTACTTGGATGAAAATGTATGTGCATGATGTAGAGACATGGAATTTAAGGGTTAATCGTTATGAGTAGTTTTTTTGGGGGGGTTTTACTAGCTTGTCTCTTCGTCACGTTTCTCTAGTGTGGGTTTTTATTTTCGGATGATCGCCCATGCGTTTGTTTCAATCTCTATATTTTTTATGATAAGGTGTTATAAAGTATCTTTTTTTTGATGATTTTACTTACTGGGAATTCTATCATCACTGGTATCACCGCTGTTGTTGTTGTCCGATAGATAGCAAGAACGACGACTATTTTCCCGGTTTTCCTGCTTGCCTTGCGCACGTCCGTTCCGCCGCGGAGTCGAGGCTCAGGTGAATGTAGTGGTAACATCATTCACAGTCGGCGGTTGCTATGGCTACCGTGTGACATGCGTTCACCTTTAGGCTAGAGCCAGGCTTAATTTTTTATTGTCTTGCTCATTTTCCATAATTTGTATCTGCAGATCGTGGTCATTGGGCGTAAGATGACACCCCAGAAGGGGGCGGACGAACGGGAAATAAAATGTCACACTCGGACACTTATTAAAGCGCGTCCCTTCCCGAGATGATACGATAGGAAGTTTATGGGCCGCGGCCTCCCTGCACTCAAGCGGCACTCCTGCGCGACTGTTAATTTAAGGCGGGGCTCACCTGTACATCACACCTGGCACTTGGGCTGCGTGGTGTCCGTGCCGATAAAGACGGTTGCAGGTGTGCTGTGCAGGGGCCGGCGGGGGGCGGGCCGGGGCGCCGGGTGATCGTCATTTGTCACTCGTTATTTGTGAAGTGGCGCTAAAAGAGTTCCCTCGCTGGGAGACTAGAAGCGCGGAGATCCGATACTAATGCTATTATTAATGCTATTTTAAAAAGCCGATTACGTTTTTTTCTCGTTTTTTTATGCAACGAATACCTTTTTAATCGAACTTAAAAAATGTAGAATTGTATTATATGAAAATTAGATTTAAAAAGCCCTCGTACTTGTGAGCGGGAGGAGATGTATGTGAGCGCACATTGACCTTCTGGGTACGTCGTCTGCAAGGGTAGCTGCCCTTCGTTAACTCCGCGTGCCCAGGGATGTCAACTTTAGCTGTGATGTGGTATCAGTGGTAAAATTAATGGCTTTCGCTCACGCCATTGTGTTTGTTTTGTGTGCACTTCTTTTGCTTCTTCCCATTAGATCTTGTTTCTCTCTCTCTCTCTCTCTCTCTCTCTCTCTCTCTCTCTCTCTCTCTCTCTCTCTCTCTCTCTCTCTCTCTCTCTCTCTCTCTCTCTCTCTCTCTCTCTCTCTCTCTCTCTCCTCTCTCCTCTCTCCTCTCTCCTCTCTCCTTCTCCCACCACTTATCTTCTCTCTCTCTCCCTTCCCTCCCTCATTATCCCAGCCGCCCTGTATATATTTTTTTCCGGAGTCTTCCTTCGCTCCTTCGCCAGTACAATTTTCCCTTCCTCACCCCCCCCCCTCACCAACGGCCGTCAGCAGCTTCACCGAGTAACCGGAACTGCCATCGACGGCCGTTGAGGTTTCCGAACATTAGCCTCCGTCCGATTACTCATGATGGCCCTCGGGTTATGTGTGTGTGTTTTTGGCTTTTTATGTTTTATGCAGGAGTGATCGAGAATCTTGTTTTTTTTTGTACAAGTATGATCGAAAGTATTTCTGGTTTGTGCATGAGAATGATCGATTTTTTTTAGGAAGAGAGTGTGATTTTTTATTTATCTAGAAAATTTTTGTTTATGTAAGAAGGTGATCGGTAATAATCATTTTACTCAAGCTCTATGCCTGGACGATTCCGTAATGAGGACTGTCACCACGTTATACCTGTTCGCTAATGCTATAAAGTGGGCGTGTGAGGCACCTAATTAAGCAGATTATCTCATTACGCCTACGCTATGCCCCAAGACACGCCCTTAGAGCCTTCTATCCTAACAGTTATCCCTCCTAAACTGAGTCCAGCCGCGCCAGCCCGCACCCTAAACAGTTACGTGTTAGCTGAGGGTTCCTTAGATGGACATCCTCCTCCACCTGGACTCGTCCTCAAGCCAGGCCGAACCGCCAGCGCTCCCAACTGCTCCCTCTGTGTGTGTGTGTGTGTGTGTGTGTGTGTGTGTATGTGTGTGTGTGTGTGTATATATATATATATATATATATATATATATATATATATATATATATATATATATATGTGTGTGTGTGTGTGTGTGTGTGTGTGTGTGTGTGTGTGTGTGTGTGTGTGTGTGTGTGTGTGTGTGCGCATCTGTGTGCGTGTGTTTTCATGTGTGTGTATGTTTACGCGTGAGTCACAGACTTGTTCCTTCGTAGATATACAAGTTGGCGGGAGAGACTGGCCCTTAAGCAGGGACCGCCCACCTCCTCGGGGTCAGGGCGGGTCATATGTGAAGGCTTTATTGCTAATCTTCGAATTCATGTGGAAAGTTGGGCAGTAGAGTTTGTTGCTTGTTTATTTCCCCCTTCCTCCGGGCGTTGTTTTCCTTACGTTGTTTTTGTTGAAAAGTGGAGTGAAAATATTTTTTGCGGGGAGCTTTCTAGTCTCAGTTTACGGAGGAAGTTACGGTGCCTAATTTGGAGTGTATGCAAATCTAACCATTCTATCTGATATTGTTCGAGTCACGTGCAATACTGAGCGTCGATTTCAACCTGGAAGCGTCGGCGGCGTTGAAAGGGGCGTAGACTCATTAGCCGCGGCAACCTCGCCTTGTAACGCAGATCCACCTGCCAGCCGGCGCCCCGCTCTGCCTACATCTCTGGCGAGGCCACACAACTCCCTGATTACTTATTCATTTTTATGTTTTCACGCTAGTTGGTGTGCATTTTTTCCTTTAAATTCACTATCGAGTATTGGGTCATCCTTCATTCAGCCATGTGAAATCTACAAGGTATTTTCCCTGTTCAAACTTTGCTCTTATTTCGTAAATTCCCTTTGCCTCTCGTTAGTCATGGAAAACACGTTCCTGCGGTTGCCTGCTGCCTCAAAGCATCCAGAACTTGTTTTTTGTTTAAGTGGTCGTGCATGGCGGCGAGGCCAGGCAGGGTAGTCGATCATGTTTAGTTCTGCGGCGAAAAAAGAGAGAAAAAAAAACATAACAAACAGAATGCGAGGACGAAGCAGGTAAATAGAGAGAGGGAGATGAACAGGGAGGTGATGAATCCAGGAATGAAGTATTTTCAGTTGTTTTTGTTAGTTGTTTGCGAGGCAAAGGAGAAGCGAAGCCATGTACCCGCTCGCTCTTTGCATTGTAGCCATGTACGGTGTCTTAGATCTTCGCTGCGCTCACCACGCCCACCACACCCCTGCAGGACCATATATCACTGACGACACACTTTAAAATGGCTATCATGTTGTTGGTACACTGCACATGCCTAGTATACATATCACTATTGGTATACATATGCGCTCATCACCTGTTGCACCTTTTGCGCACACAGCATACTCTTTCACCCATACATGTCCACTGGCATGTCTTCTCTATTCCATTGCAACAACCAGACATGACATGTCTTTACAAGCCACATAGCTGTTGTGAAATTGTATCCCTCTCTACATGGGAAACGCCCTAGCAAGTTTGTCGGACTTGAGGTAGACCTACCCGATCAAAGTCTTTTAAAGTTTTTGTACATTCTTGGACATCTAAAATCACATCTGGCTGAGTCTACCTTTTCAGTCGCTTCTAGGTTAAGGTCAGGTGACATTTTCGCCTCCGCAGATGCCGTTGATGTTGAAAGAAAGAAAGAAAAAAAAACTGAAAAAATATAAAATAAAAATCAAGTTCATTTGGCCTCGGGGCGCTCGTATACACCCACCCGCGCCTTGCCTTCGGAATGTCAAAGCAAGCGCTCAAGCACCTCCTTATCCTCACAACGAAGCGGCTTCAGCAGGTGTTCATGTCACTCGCATGTCAGACGTGGGAAGTCCTCGCGATATCGACGTGCGCCCCGCTAGATCCTCGCTCCTCAACGCCGTAAATTTATTCACGGATTTGACACCTGACCTTTGAGTGCCTTGGTCGGACTAATTTTAGAAAACGCCCGTAAGAATGTCTCAAGTTAGCTACACCCACGCAGTGTTACCTTCGAGCGTTCACCTTCGTCGGGATGAGTTTCTCTTATCCTGTGTAAACGATTGCTTTTTATTGTCATTTTTTTTATTTATTTGTTATTATTTTTTTATGAAGTTGTTTACCGGGTTATTGTCGCAAAATTGTAAGACGTGACTTTTTTTTTTCTAATGGGGACGAGTCTTTCCGACCATTGGACTACTGAGTGAGACAAATTGGATTTCGGATCTCGGCCGATTTCCAGAAAATTAAAAGTTTGTAAAGTGGTATTATGTTCTACTCGGGGCCGGTTTGGTCGATTTATTCAATGGAAAGGCTAGAAATTGGAGAACATTTCTACTCTTTTAACAATACTGTCGCTATTACAAACGGCGATGACGGTTATCATTTTTTATTGTTATATTCCTTATTATATTTAGTATCATTATTAATGTTATTATTTTCATTATTATCAAATGTAGTAATAGTAGTAGTAGTGGTAGTAGCAGTAGTAGTAGTTGTTGTTGTTGATAATGTAGTAATCATTATTACTGTTATTATTACCATTCTCCATATTATTTTCTATAGAGAGCATATAAACAACATCGCGAATGCTTTGCCAGGCGACGCCCCCGAAGTCCCGCCTGCCCCGAGGCCTGGCCGGAGGATCCTCTCGCGGCGGAGGCACGTGCGGCGAAGGTCTCCCTGCCTCACGGGCGGGCGGCTCTCGTGGGCGTTGGGACCCTGGGCGGCTGGAAGCAACTCACGAGACATACTTTGCATCGCAGGAAGTAGGCCTAGTGGGTTGCTTTCAGAATTAAGGCAGAGATGAGTTTGATATTTTTGGATTAGTTATTATTTTGGAATGAATGTTTTCGTCGTAATTCCGGCCTCTCTGCGTGCATCGTGAGACTTGCTTCCATTCAGACTCTTGAGTGGATTCGTCATCGCCGAGAAGCCTCTTTGTTATAATCCCAGCGGCTGAGCTCTGCCAAAAGAAGATTTCCTCAATATCTCCAGAATGCCTCGGCTAATCTCGCTTATGTCTTCCTTATCTCACTCGCAGTCACCCTTCTCTCTCTCTCTCTCTCTCTCTCTCTCTCTCTCTCTCTCTCTCTCTCTCTCTCTCTCTCTCTCTCTCTCTCTCTCTCTCTCTCTCTCTCTCTCTCTCTCTCTCTCTCTCTCTCTCGCATGCATGCACACACACACACACACACACACACACACACACACACACACACACACACACACACACACACACACACACACACACACACACACACACACACACTCTCACCACACACACACACACACACACACACACACACACACACACACACACACACACACACACACACACACACACACACACACACACACACACACACACACACGCATACCTCTTTATTTTTCTTTCTGTCCCTCTCTCCCTCTTTCTCACCTCCTCTTCCTCGTCCTCTCCGCCTTCCGCTCCTTCTCCCTCGCTCTATTTTTCTCTCTCTTCTCCGCCCGTTCTTCCTCCCTGCCTCCCTCCCGCCTTTCTCTTTATAACTCAAGGTTTTTTTATTCTCCGCGCGGCGAAGTCTACGTTAACAAAAGTGTTTCCATTATGTGCCGTATTGTTCATCCTCTGGCGATGCACAACGACTGTCTCCCAGAGTCACGCTCCGCCTTTTTCGCCCTTTGTTGTAAGGGCGACGGATGTTAAAAGGAAAATTCGGATGCGATTTGGTTACTGCTGTATGTGTGTGTGTGTGTGTGTGTGTGTGTGTGTGTGTGTGTGTGTGTGTGTGTGTGTGTGTGTGTGGTGTGTGTGTGAGAGAGAGAGAGAGAGAGAGAGAGAGAGAGAGAGAGAGAGAGAGAGAGAGAGAGAGAGAGAGAGAGAGAGAGAGAGAGTGTGTGTGTGTGTGTGTATGTGTGTGTGTTTAAAGCTGTATGGAATGCGGTGTCATTATTAACTACGACCATCCATTGGGACGTGAGTTGTTTGAAGTCTTGTTTACGACTCGGCCAAGATTTAGTTACCTGTACATGAATTATTAAAGTGAGTGTCAGTTTGTTTCTTATATCGATTCCGGGTCCGTCGTGTCACTGGCATTCTAACGAACTCCAAAAGGCGATGAGATAGTTGTGGGAAGAGATTTCGAAAACACTTGCGGAGATTGTGATGCTTGCGATGGCTACAAAGTTTCGCGAGATGTTGTTCTGAAGTCTCGCGTATCTGGACCATCTTCACGCCGACGCGAGCCCACTCTCATACCACGAGACACATGGGCCTGAGGCAGAAGTGAAGATTGAATATGATAAATCCAGACAGGCAGAGAGACAGAGACAAAGCTTAAGCAAGCACGCACACACACACACACACACACACACACACACACACACACACACACACACACACACACACACACACACACACACACACACACACACACACACACACACACACGCGCGCGCGCGCGCGCGCGCGCGCACGGATATATACACATTACACATAATACATGCATACATACATACATACATACGTACATACATACATACATACATACATACATACATACATACATACATACATACACACACACACACACACACACACACACACACACACACACACACACACACACACACACACACACACACACACACACACACACACACACAGACTGACAGACACAAATAGGAATACCATGTAGCTTTGGGCATCCCCTAAGCGCCCTCTGTTCCCCGAATGGCTGCGGCAGTTGCATCCGCTGAGGCTTCGAGGACCTTCCATAATAGGCTCGCAAATCCGTCCTCGCGTCGGCTGCGCTTCGAACCGTGCTGGCTTGCAAGTGCTCCTTCTTGCATGTCAATACGGCCCGCTGTGTGGAGATCCGCGATTTTTTTTTCTTTTCGTTCTTTTTATTATTCTTTTTTTTTCATTACTCCTAACGTTTTCTCGAATTTCATTACATGCAAGGATGAGCTGGTTACGTGGGAGCTGAAATTTCCTCCGGGGGATGTTGTTGCCATGTTCTAGTGCAAGTTGGGAAAAAACATGATTTAATCTTAACTTTCACGGGAATAATAATACTACAGTTAGTCGGTCTCTTTTTTTTTACACACTTTACGAACTAGTTAATAGCAGTCATACCTGTTCTTCGTCTAGTTCTTCACCTTGTTTTTCATATGCTTCTTCATTTTATTCTTCATCTTGTTCTTCATCATGTTTTTCATCTACTCCTCCTTGTTCTTCATCTACATCTTCAACTTGTTCTTCAACTTGTTTTTCATCTACTTTATCAATTTCTTCACCTTGTTCTTCATCTTGTTCTTCATCACACCCACCATTACCGCTACAATTAGAACTGTTTATTACGATCGTGGCGATGACTGGCCAGTTTTCGGGTGTCGTCGCGCGTCAGATCAGGATGCGTTTCGTGGGATCCGGGGAACATTCTTACCTGTTTTCGCAAGGCCATTATCGGAACCTACTTAATTGGAATGTCGGTAATGCAATTGTCTCTTTCTCTCTCCTTTTAATGTTTTTTTTTTTCTTTTTTTTTCCTTTTTTTGTAATTAAATATATACATCGTGTAATTATCGTGTTTAGGATGTTTGGGAAACATTACATGGACACGGGTCCTCCCTCTCGCGGTATGCCATTGTTTTACGGGTTTTGTTTCTATCCTTCTACAATGCGGGTGTGTGTGTGTTTTTAAGGTGAAAGAGGTCGATTTCTCTTTCTTTCTTTCTTTCTTTCTTTCTTTCTCGGTTTGTTTAATCGAACCTCTTGTCTCTCCACTCTTATCCCTCCCCTTTCTCTCTCTCTCTCTCTCTCTCTCTCTCTCTCTCTCTCTCTCTCTCTCTCTCTCTCTCTCTCTCTCTCTCTCTCTCTCTTCTCTCTCTCTCTCTCTCTCTTTCTCTCTCTCTCTCTCTCTCTCTCTCTCTCTTTCTTCTCTCTCTCTCTCTCCTTCCCTCCTCTCCTCTCCTTCCCTCTCCTCTTTCTCTCTCTCTCTCTCTCTCTCTCTCTCTCTCTCTCTCTCTCTCTCTCTCTCTCTCTCTCTCTCTACCTCTCTCTGTCTCTCTTCTATTTCTTCTTTCTCTCTTCTCTTTTCTTTCTCCCTGTCCCTCTCTCCCACGTACTACTAGTTCTCCCGCCGACGACCAGCATCGCGGGCAAGCCCTGGAGTGCTGTTGACTGAGTGCCACTTGCCCGTGATCCGCTTCATGGCGTGTTTATGATGTCTTGACCTCATATTCCTGCGCGCGAGTGAGCTGCCCTGCGCGGCCATTCCTCCTGGTATGGTTTTCCGCGTGACCGTGGCGTGCTTTAGAAACGCGTGAATCATCTGTGACCTGAAGTTCTACAAAGTGGGTTTACCGATGCGTCATATACCGCCCCTCCTCCTCCTCCTATTCTCCTCTCCTCTCCCTCCCACATCCTTCTTGAGTTCCTACCTCCCTCCCTCGCCCCCTCTCCCCCCGCGCTCCCTCAATCCCCCCACCTCCTGTACCGGTCCGCAGCTCCGGATGGCCTCGCCCCCGCTCCAGCCCGGTGCTCAGCCACTGCTGAAGAGAAATCTGCCGACACTGCCCGCCAACACACCTGACCTTAGTTGCAGCTTTATCTATAACTCGTCGTTTTTTTCGTGCGTAAGCTGTAGGTTTATGGGCAAAAGCAACTTGCAGGGTGACTGTAGGTGACACTTTTATCGCGGGGACTCGTGAAAAGCGAGGCGGGAGAGCAGGGCAAAGGTACGAGGTCAGAAATAGTTGGCTGGTAGGTGGTGCGGCCGACCCCAGCGTGGGCTCGGCAACACAGTGTCAACCTGAAAGTTGGTCAGTTCGGGCGCGCCGTTGACACGAGGTTGCCCGCGTGTTTCCCTCACGTCGGGCGTCCATCCTTCGAACGGCAGTGATAGCATCGGTACCTCGGGGAACGAAAGTGGAGGACGTCCTGCGGCGGAACCAGCGGCGTAGAACAGGGAGACTGTATTGTTTGGCTGCGGCGCGGTGCGGCACAGATGGGGTTGCGATCGGACGCGTGCAAGTGCATCGAGTTGCGAGTGATACATCCCTGTCCGCGATGCAATTACGAGAGTGATTAAAAGTTTGCGGTTGAACGATTGTTTGAAGCGCCGCAATTAGTGCGATTAAATGTTTGGTGAATATTAATTATGAAGTGTCAAACGCTGAAAAGAGTCTGGATTCAGTGACATTATTAATTAGCTAGCTGACTTTATGATAATTCATTAACTCTTCGGTTGCTCTTCGTTACCATTAATTAATTTACATAATATCAGCAGCTGTGAGAGACAACAGAACCAGTGCTAAAAAGTGTCGATAAGTTATCGAAAAGAGCAAGGCATCAGTGCCACGCGTGCCTGTGCGTCGCCGCTTGTGTCCGTTCGAGTGAGTGCTCCTCGACGAGCGCGGACCTTGTGCCCCTTCTCTCAAGGAAGTCTTACGAAGTTATACCTTGGAGGCTGAACTTGGTGCATTCCCGCCGCCGTGTTGTAGAGCTTCCCCGGCAGGCGTGCGCGAGGGAGGCCGTGCTGAATGCCGCTCTTTCCCTCGCCCGCCAACGCATTAAGGGCCCGCCCGAGCATGGTTACAATAACAAACAAATATTGTGAGTTCGATGGTGATGAGTTAGAGGGTAGACGGAAGTGTCTGCGTTAGGGCTACGGGCTGCTCTCTCCGCCGCCCTCCGCAGGAAACGCTAATCACCCATCAGAGGGAACTCGGATCGAGAAAATGTCAAGGAAAAGTGAAGTGTTGATATGTGCCCGTGTCTGATCGAAGTGATATCTTTATACCGAAACTTAGTTGCTGAACATAAGTTTTATGAGCATGATCTCAAAGTGCAGTGTGAATGTGATTGCAATTTAAGTGTGACAGAAGTAAATATTCTGCCCACATGGTACCCATTTTCCACCACACACACCGCCAATAGGAAAAAATGGTCTGGGTATTTTTTGTGGTAGTGCGTTGAGCCAAGTTTAAATATGTGTTTGTGACTAGATGTTGTGATTTTGTGTTTTTCACGTTGTAATGGATTAGACTTGTTTGAAGGTCTAGAATACGTACTTCCTTTAAGTGGTGCAAGCATGACCAGGCGCGCATGCCAAGGGAGTCGCGTCAACTTGTTTTCCCGAATTCTATCCCAGTAAATGTTGCGAGGAAGTGCCCGTTGCCGCAATATGGAAGATGAGTGATGAATCATTCATTACAGCATAGCAAGACTTGCCTGTGTTTCCTTATATATACTAGCATTTTTGGTACGCATGTACATATATACAGGACATGTATACATACGCACATACATACATGCATGGATACGAACATATACGCGTACATAGAGAAACCTTTTTCCCGCCATGGATACAATGTGTCATGAGACATTTAATCATTATTCTCTCAGCTCCATATTAATATTGTGTATTAGTCGTTCCTAAAAGTTTTCCTGTCATGTCATCATATATGATACTGCACTCAGAACTGGATGGTATTTAAGCTTGTAAAACTCGATTTGGAAACCTTTAAATGCAGTATCGGATTTTTTTAAACCTGTAAATAGAATGTCATAATACTTTCAGATGAATGTTCAATTCCCCCTCCCACCCCCCACCCTACCCATCCCCTCCCTCTCCCCCTCGTCCCACGTTCTTCTTATCCGGCATTTATTTTCCTTGTATTAATTACATTACATGGCATTCGTTAGGGCACTGTGCAATGCATGTACACCTTGCAAGATATACATTAGGACACCTCGCAGGATCTCCATTAGGACGTCTTGCAAGACATACACTATGGCATTTTTCAAGGTATTCATTAGGAAGCTTTGCAAGATATCTAGTTGGACACCTTACGGGATATCCATTATGACACTTGTCAAAACGTTGGTTCATGAGGACACCTTGCAGGACATCCGTTAGGGCACCTTGCGAGACATCCATTAGAGCATGTTGCAAGTAATGCAGTTGGGCACTCTGCCGTCCGAATCGCAAACAGTAGGACACGTTGTAAAATCCATTGCAAGACACGCGTTAGGACAAGTCACGACCCGACGCGGAAAAGCCTCGCGCGCTCCGAGGAGTCAGCGCGGCGGCGGAGAAATGTCGGTCATTGCCAAGAAAACTGAAGTGTCTCGGGATAGGAAGTGTAATTGGTCACGACGCGTCACGTGCACTTCCGGACGCTTGTGAAGAATGTGTTCGGTCAGCAAGTGTTGTTTGATTCCCCTTCGTCTGGCTGGCCCGGTTTGCGCGTTGATGTGGCTTCGTCGATCGTCTCTTGTGTTTTTTGTTTAGGCCGGACTGGCGTGGGTAGATCGCGTGGAAAACTAGCTTTGGAGATGTCAGAATTTGTTACAGTTTAAGAGTATGAAAGACGACAGATTTTAGCAATTTTAAACAATGAGATGCGATAGAATTTATTGCAGTTTTTAAAGTATATGAGAACAAAATTTATTGTTGTTTTAAAGTATAAAACTATCGCAAATTCACCTAAAGTTTAGGAGTCGCCTGCATCGAAAATATACCAAGCTTTCCCGCCCACGTAGCAGATCTCACTCGTTGTTCGTTAACCATTAACACCCAACCGCAAGCACGGACCCGGCCTCGAAGCTCTGACTCAACGGCCAACAGAAGCCGGCTAAAGCACAAGAATCAGCCAACATCCGCTGTCCGTTTGCCATGTTACTCAACCTTGGGCGCGGAACGTTGACGTCAGCGGGGGCGTTTTGGCACGTCGGTCCAAGGGCTACGGAATGGGGGGGATGAGGTCGGAGTGAGGGTAGGGGTGCAAAAGGAGGAGAAATAGGGTGAAGATGTAGACAGATCAGCTTAAAGATAAACGAAGGACGAGGTAATAGACTTGGAATGGAGTTGATTGACATGCTTCTGGCTTTTTTTAACGTGCTTGAAGCTATTGTTTTTTCCTCCTACAGTCACTAGCTTATGTTCCCAACAGGCGGGACTTTTTTGTTTTGATGATATATAATATGTGCAGTAACTGGGATAAATTGAGGGTATCGAATTTTAGAGTTGCATATTGATGATTACATATTAAGTGAGTGAGACTGGACGAGGCTGGAGCTGAGCAAATGCCAGAGGTGGAAGTGTGTGCAGGAGGTGCAGGCTGGCCAAGAGTGTAGGACGCCGCTCAGGTGACAAGCGGGGAAGCAGGTGTCAGGGTGTTACGCTGCGGCACAAAGGGCAGCGAGGAGGAGGGTCAGGATTTGCTGGGACTTTCTCTTGCACTCGTACATACGCTCTCTCTCTCTCTCTCTCTCTCTCTCTCTCTCTCTTCTCTCTTTCTCTCTCTCTCTTCTCTCTCTCTCCTCTCTCTCTCTCTCTCTCTCCTCTCTCTCTCTCCTCTCTCTCTCTCTCCTCTCTCTCTCTCTCTCTCTCTCTCTCTCCTCTTCCTCTCTCTCTCTCTCTCCTCTCTCTCCTCTCTCTCTCCTCTCTCTCTCTCTCCCTCCCTCCCGCCCTCCCTCTCTCTCCCCCTCCCTCCCTCCCTCCCTCTTTTCACTTGACAAAGGCCGAAATCTGTCCCTATTTCGACCATGTGTCTCTCTATTACCGCCATGAGAACCACGGGCCTTGAAGCGTCGACTATCTAGTGTTTGGGAAAAAAGAAAACAAGAAAAAATATATTGTGTGGTTTATCTCCTGAGACTCGAAAGCTAATGTCTACGTGAGGTTTCTGAAGGTCAGCCTGTACAGGAGTGGATCTTGAGTATTTTATATTTTATAAAACTACAAGTAAAAATTACGATAATTGCACCGTTATAAAGAAATATATAATATATATTTATATTATACATTTTATATGTAATATATTTGTATATATATATATATATATATATATATATATATATATATATATAACACACACACACACACACACACACACACACACACACACACACACACACACACACACACACACACACACACACACACACACACACACACACACACACACACACATACATATACATACATACATATACATATATACATATATACATATATACATATATACATATATACATATATACATATATACATATATACATATATACATATGTATATATATATATATATATATATATATATATATATATATATATATATATATATATATATATATGTATAAATTTACTGTTACAGATTGAAGTATCTTTGTGTGCATCGATGCCTTTTTTAGTCGGGTGATACTGCTTGTCCTCGCATGCACGGAGGCAGCCATGAAAGGAATCCGAAAGGAACAATAAGGATCCGTCCCTGTTGGCCAGAAGGAAATGTCCCGGAAGCGCACAATGCAAGGGCGGGTAGTATTTTTTCCATCTTTCTCGGATGCGGACGGCAGTGCACGCGGGGTGTCCGCTTCCGGGGAGGGAGATTTTTTTTTTTTTTTTTTTTTTTTTTTTTTTTTTTTTTTTTTTTTTTTTGGGGGGGGGGGTGGCTTTTTATTTATTTGTTTTCTTTTATCTGGTTATTTTGTTATATTTTGTTGTTGTCACTTTCAAGGAGATTTTGTGAAAGGTGTAGTAGCAATTTTTTTTTCTAGGCCAAAAAACAAGTTTCGTGCCCCTCTTTTTCATAAAAAATAATAATAAAGAAATAGAAAATGAAAAAAAAAAATCCCGTCACGCGGCTCGGTGAAAATGAGGCCGCGGGTCTCCACGGCATCCAGCCTCCGCTCCTCGGGCCTCGCGAAGGAGCGCGGGACAAACCTGTGCCAGAGGACATTCATAACAGGAGCGACGTGCGAGTCCTGAGAGTCAGCGCCCAGCCAGTGCACGAAGGACTCGTCGCGCGCGGCGGGTCGACTCAGGATTGGGTTCAGGGATCGATGGAGCAGCGGCCTGTGTCGACATTTTCCCTCGGTGTGCACGGCTTCTTGCAAGATCCTCGACGTGACCAGCCTGAGGCCCGACCTTTCCACACACGAGCAATGACCTCTCCTTTCACTCTCGGGCGGGTTATGCGGCTCGTGCGGGCGAAGGCATCCGCGCGAATCCATATAAGGGGGAGAATTATGTGGGGAAATTTCATTCTGCAAAAAGATTGTCTCTGGGTATCTCCCTCTTTCCTTCTCTCTATCCCTCCTTCTTTCCATCCCTCCTCTTTCTCCTTCCCTCAACTCCCTTTCTTTCTCTTTCTCTCCCGTCCTATGTGTTTCCCTCTCTCCCTACTTTCCTCTCATTTCCCCTCTCTTCCCTCCCCTCCTCTCATTTCCTCTTTATTCCTTCCCCTCCTCTCTTCCTCCACATCTCCCTTCCTCCCCCTCCCTCTTTCTCTTTCTCTCCCTCTCTCTCTCTCTCTCTCTGTATCGATCTGTCAATCTCTTGGGAATTCTCTCGCAGCCTTTGAATAAAATTTTAATATATTTGAGAGTGAGTAGCGAAAATTATAATCGGTTTAAATTACTCAAAATGCCAATTCGGGGCAACACATTTCCCTCCCTCACTTCTTCCTGATTGGTAAAGCGAAAATCATTTTACTTTTCATTTTTCCATCTGGGCATCGTTTTCCCCCTTTTTGCGTGTGTGTATTTTCAAGGTTGGCTACCGTGCAGTGTCATTAGCGTTTTAAACTCCATTCAGAAAATAGACCTCCAGGCCGTGCTGTAGCAGTTATCAAGGTTGATGACTTTTCTCGTCCAGTGTTTGTCACACTTTCATGTTTTTTTTTTACTCGTCTTTTTTATGTGGGATTTTTTGCGAAGTTTTTGTAAATATTTTTTTTTCTCTTCACCTTGTTAGGGTACCCACTATGGAGACTGACAGCGATGGTCGAGCGAAAAAGGAATCGAGGAAGGGATGGATGGAAATGGAGATGGAGTGGCGAGGGAGGGAGGGAGGGAGGGGTGAGGCCGTTAGACTGAGGGAGGGAGGGAAGGGAGAGGCTGTTAGGCTGAGGGAAAGAGTGAGGGTATGGGTTGTTGGAGGGAAGGAGGGTAATGCTTTTAGAGGAAGGTAGAAAGAAACGTTTTAAAGTGAAAGAGAATTGAAAAGGAGAAAAAAAATCTTTTCTCTGTTTGGACAACCATAACTGCCATATTTAGGGTCAACAACCACCCAAGTCCAATGTCACCCGAAGTGTACCTCGCGATATCATCTTCAAGCGTCCGTTTTAGGGAGGAGGAGAGAGCTGTCCGCCGATACGTATGATCAAGTGATGGATGACGCTCGATCAGACCCAAGGAAAACTCACGTGGTCATTATGAGTCATTTTATCGTAGGTCGCCGCACGCCACGGTTGAATAAGAGTCAGATAGCGCTCGAAGATCATGATTGGTCTATGGCTTCTATTTGATCTCGGTGTGATGCGGTTATAGAGATTCGGTTACGTGTGTGTCTAGACCTTATATCCTTGTTTTGGCTAGACTCCTCAAGTCTTCAGGACTCTTCGTCTCTCTCCCTCCCCCTTCTTCTTCTTCTTCTTCTTCTTCTTCTTCTTCTTCTTCTTCTTCTTCTTCTTCTCTTTTCTTCCTCTTCTTCTTCTGCTTCTTTCCTCTTCCTCTTCCTTCTCCTCCTCCTCCTTCTACTTTTCATCCTCCAGCTCCTGATCTTTTTCCTTCTCCTCCTTTTCCTTCTCCTCCTTTTCTTCTCCTCCTCTTCCTCCTCCTTCTCCACCTCCTCCACCACCTCCTCCTCCTCCTCCTCCTCCTCCTCCCCTTCCTCCTCTTCCTCCTCGTCCTTTTCCTCTCCTCCTCCTCGCCCCCACCCTTCGCCCCAACTGAACTAGACCGAACGAAAAAAAACTCGTCTAGTGGAACTTGCCAGCGGCGCCGCCCCAACCTTGTCAGGGCCGGAGACATGTTTCCAGCGCCGTTCAAAAATCCCTAGATTTGTCACTCGCCGATCCCATCCGGATACGAGAGGACTGGGCACCGAATAGGTCTCTGTTTTCTGTTTCATTTTTCTTTTCTTCTCTTTTCTTTTTGGTTGTTGCGGATATTTTAGGATCAAACTTCTTCTTACTGTTTGTTTCAGCTCTCGCTTTCCACCCCGTTCGTGTAGCGGGCGCGGATTAGCCCGGGCGTTCGTCGGGAATCACTTGGCTGCGCTGATTAAATTTCCCGCCATAGATTACTTCGCCACAAGGAGGCTAATGGGAAAGTTAGGGGGGAACTTCCACAACCTTCTCGCCCGAACTCTTTTCATCCTTGTTTGTTCTTCTCTTGTGTTTGAAATTCGATTTTGAATTCTGGTCTTTCATTTCCGGAGGGGATTTATTTTTACGTTGGTTGGTTGTATCTCTTGTTTTCTATTGTTATTTTTGTTTGTTTGTTTGATAGAGATTGCCGTAAAGTGAATCCATGATTCGGTTAGCATGGTAATTGATTTTCGTTAAAACGTTTATTTTAGTTCAAAATAGTTTTTTCTTCCACGGATTTTCTGTTGTGTTTCAGATTTGAAATGATCTTCCTTTATATTAACGAGATTCAAGTAAATAGGAAATAACGTAGTTCCTCCCCTTTTTGGCGGGATTTCCTTGCGATTTCGAACACAAGAAAAAACAAATGCCAACGTCCATATTCCCGCGTATTTTTTTTCTCTCTCAAGTCTTTCGAGAAGGCTACCGAAATGCACATCCCGGGTGTTTTTCCCCGCCGTTGAAGATGTTGGTGGGTCAGAATTGGATTGAGGGACAAATATTGGATTACTTAGAGGAGGGAGACGTTTGTGAAGGGATTGTTCCTCCCTTTCGGTTTGCCGGAGGAGAGGCTGCTCCCCCGCGGCGTACTGGAGGCTTCGGTTGCACACGCACGCACACGCAAGCACGAACATTCACATGCACACATACGCACATGCACATGCACACATACGCACACGCACATGCACACTCATGCATTCGCACATGCACACACGCGCACGCGCAAACACACACACACACACACACACACACACACACACACACACACACACACACACACACACACACACACACACACACACACGTGCAGACAGACGAACAGAACGAAAGAGAAAAAAAAAGGGAAAAGAGGAATACATACATACACATAAAGCCATGTATGAAACAGACAAACCAAAAAAAAAAAAACACCAAACCCCTTTTTCACTCTCAGTCACATCTTGAATAATTCTCAACCCTTTTTTTCCCGACCGACGCGAGTCCATAATTTTTTTTTTTTTCCACGCCCAAATATACTCTCAAAAATCACAATGGCGCGGACGGTGAGACGATTTCCAAAGATCTTGAGGAGTTAATTGAATTTTTACTTAACGAGGTGCGTGTGAGAAGTCGAAACAGTTTTAGGGTTTCTGGTAAGAGAAGCAACCTTGTTTTAAAATTTCATTCTCTGATATCGAAGGAAATTATTCGTTTCTTTTAATGTTTTAACCGTCATTTAACCCGAATTTAAGCGCTGGTGATATTTGCCTGATAAGTGTATGTTTAAATTTATCGCATTTTGACTATGATGACATTGTATAGTAATTAAATCGAGAGATTATACTACTCGCGGTAATGACCTTTGGTAGGCTTTAATAAAAAAAAAAATAATAATAATAAAAAAGAAAAAAATAATTAAAAGCTTCTCTATTATCTGGGTTAGGAAGCCACATCCAGCACAAGGACACAGGTGTAAGTGTGTGGAAACCGCTACAAAATCCGTGCTTAAGCCACATTAAGCTTCATAGACCTGTGTATTTTTTTTTTTTTTTTTTTTTTTTTCTGGCGATTTTGTGGCAGTGTGAGAACCAGATCCAAGTTGCCATTACTGTTGTTGTTGTTTTTTTGTTGTTGTTGTTCTATCGTAACCTGTTCCTTCTTCTTTTAACGGAGCTTATTAATTAGAATAGCGGTGTGGCATAAACAGAGAGGCATCCAAGGTTGTTCTCCGGCACAGGACCTGATTTGAATTCCCTGGCGGGGTGAAAAGGTGGAGCAAAAGACGAGTCGGAAAAATGCGAAAATAAGGTCATTCGGGCGCGCGTTATTAGGAAGAAATGACATGCTCTCTTTTCTAGCCCCAGTCTCTCTTATCGCTGTCGGCTTCTTTTCTCTCTTTTTCGTTGGTCTCTCTCCCTCCCTCACTCTCTCTCTCTCTCTCTCTCTCTCTCTCTCTCTCTCTCTCTCTCTCTCTCTCTCTCTCTCTCTCTCTCTCTCTCTCTCCCTCCCTCCCTCCCTCCCTCCTCCCTCCTATGCACCCTCTCCCTCTCCCTCTTCCCCGCCTTCTTGTCTGCGTCTACCCCATATACTTTTCCCTTTTCCCGTATCACGAAAGTAGCTAACGCCCTTGCATTCAGAGAAAAAGCTGTAAAGTACTATTGTTCGACGCTAATTATTTGCTACGCCCTCTGCTCTCTTAGGCCGCCCCCGCTTTTCTCTCTCTCTTTAATCCCGAGTTCTCCCTACTCCCTTCTTACTCCCTCTTTTTCTTTCATATCCATCTCTTATATCTCTTTCTTTCTCTCTCCTTGTCTTTTTTTATCCCTTTCTCTGCTCTTTTGTCCTTCTCCCTTCTCTTTCCCTTTCCCTTTCCTCTCTCTTCTTTTTCCCTTTCCCCTTCCCTATCTCTTCTCCTTCTCTTTCCCCCCTCCCTATCTCTTCTTCGTCTTTTTCCCTCTTCCCTCCCCTTCCCTCCTCTTGTTCACACCCTTTCCCTCACTCTGTCTTCTCCTTCCTTCTCTCTCTCTCTCTCTCTCTCTCTCTCTCTCTCTCTCTCTCTTCCTCTCCCTCCACTCTCTCTTTCTCTCTCTTTTCTCTTCTCCCTCCATTCTCTCTTTCTCCTCCTTTCTCACCTCCCCGCACCACCTCTACGTTCGTTGTCCATCATGTTCGTGTGAATCGGATTTACATTCTGCTCTATTTTATTCAATTTACTTTATTGTTTCCTTTTCTTTTCTGTCAAGTGAAATACCTTATCCGATTTCTGTTGTTCTGTGAATAACAAAGATATTTCTGTGTGGAAAACGTAAGACAGAGTAAGCCGTTGCTTTGAAACATGTTGGGGGCGAAATGTTTGTGTTGCGTAAAAAAATATGTCGCCTAAAATTATTTGTATTATCATTTCCCTACATTCTAAGTATGAGAAGTCCATGACTAGTTCGTATTTCGTATTTTAGAGTATTCATTTTCTGTCTTTTGCTATAGTTGTTGATGTTAAGTAAGAAGGGAAAAGCATCGGGGCCAAAGAAAAATCGGGGCCGAGGAAAGGCAGGAGACACGTACGAGCACTCTCCTGTCGGCGGCGGCGGGGGAAGTATTGAGACGCCGAGCCTGTTTCTGCCTTGTCCTTGCTCTTCTTTTGTTTCCTGGGACATGCTGCGCCCATTCTAATTTGTCCACTTCTTTTTTTTTAACTTTGGAAGTATGTAAGCAAAGCATTGTCTTGCGCAAAACTTACTAATGTGTTTCGTGAAAGGAGGACGTTGTGCGGACTCGTTTTTATTTTCGTTTGTCTCTCTTTTGACTCGGTGTTCTTAGGTCGCGTCTTCGTTTGCGTGAGTGCGTGTTGTTTGTGTCGTTTGTCTAACGTGGTCTTGTTATCTTAATGCAGGACGCCGAGATGTGATAAAAAGGGAACTTCTTTTTTGACTTTCTGTGATTAAATAACAAAAAATAAAAAAAAGAAAGAAAGAAAGAAAAAAATTAACAGAAAAAATGCAATAGTCAAATCATGAAGAGAAGAAAACAGGAAACTGTAAATCATAATAATAATAAAAAACTAAGTGAAACGCCGACGGAAGAAAACTGCAGAAAGCAAGATTAAAAAAGAAGAAACATTGCACTCTCCTCGAAGGCTGACGAAGCCCCGAAACTGGACAAGAAACGACTTCTATTCGCCCACTTTCATTCCATCTCAGCAACAGCAACCTCAGTCCTCCTACCCTACATCTCGGCCCCTCAAGCTCCTCCTACGCCCCCCCCCCCTTACGCCCCCACCTCTCCCCCGCCTCGCCCCCCCCACACAGCCCGCACTGACTAGATGACCTCAGAGTCGCCTCCGCTCGCCTTGCAAATCCTCATCCTCCTCAACATGGCGAGTGTGTCGGTGCTGGTGTACGGCGTGGGCGTGGCCGTGAGGTCGGGCGCCACTCTCGGGGGCCTCATGCTCTTCCTGTACATCGCCATCATCCTCTACATCCTGTACAATTCGTCTCTTCTCCCGCCCATCATTTGCACGTCGTAAGTTCTGCGGCTTTGGGGGAATCGGAGACCTTTATTTTATTTTTATTATTATTGTTGTTGTTGTTGTTGTTGTTGTTGTTGTTTTCTTCTTTCTTTGCGTATTTTGCTTTGGTGATGTGGGTTAAAAAGTGTTTTTTGTTATATTATTGTCTTCCAACACATCTCGATGTAATTGATAAGTAGTAGATAAGTATAGATAAGTAGCTACAAGTTAGAAACTGTAACTGATTCGGTTAATAAAGTAGGTAATTAAGTAGACGTAGACGACGGCCATTTTCTCATCTATTTATGTGTCATCTAAATCCTTGCAACCGCGTGCTATAGTATTTCCGACCACTCTGTATATATCACTGAAGGACACACCGAGAGACAACAATTGCAATTATTTAATTAAAAACTCTCTCTTGTCGACCGCAAGCCATCCTGCCTTGATTCCACCTGACGAGAGTTTGTGAATTCTATTATTAATGTTTTTTTTATTATTACGAGAGAGAGAAAAAAAAAAAATCAGTGTTATGCAGCTTTGTAAAAAATGTATATATATGTTGATTTGGAAGTATTTGCTCTGTTGGATTGCGTAAAGAGGAAAAGTTGTATTATTTACTAACTGAATGTGTGTAAGAATTATATATTTTCGTCTTCCACTATTTTGTGCATTGAACGAAGCTGTGCAAAGTAAAATTAAGTTATCTTTATCCTCTCAATTGATTTTTAGTGTTTCCATCGACTTTGCTTTCTGTTTTCTAAGGTAAAAAAAAAAGACAACCACTTTGATAAACTTCACTTCCTCGCGATGCAGAACTCCAGCAGAGAACTTCAACTTCCTCTGAGAATATTCCAGAAACTAAGTCCCCATCTGCGAGTCTTCCCCCCCCTCCCCCCCGCCCTCCTGTATTATCCATTATCCCTCGCCTCTCTTTCCCTTAAGACATTCTAAGTCGCTTTCAAGTCATTATCCTCATTTCTCCACGTCTTCGTTTTCTCCATTTCTTTCGTGGCCTTTCTCTCAATTCTCCATTTCTCGCATTTTCTCTTTCTCTTTCACATATCTAATAATTCCTGTCTTAGTTTTTCCGTTTTTTTTTTTTTTTCATTTCTCTCTATTCTCCATTTCTCTAATTCTCTCATCCCTTTTCTCCATTTCTCTAATTTCTCCCGTTTCCCCATTTATCTCATTCTCTCATTCTCTCTTTCTCTCTCACTTATCTAATCACCCCTTTCTTTATTTCTTCGTTTTTTCGATTTACTTCATTTATCTCGTTTCTCTCACTTATCATTTTCTCCCATTCCCTCTTTCTCTTTCTGTTTATCTAATCACTCCTTTCTTCATTCCTCAGTGTGTCTCTCATCCTCTCTCGCCCCCCTTCCCCCTTTATCCCCCTCTCCTCCACCTCTCTAATCATCCCTTTCTTCTCCTCCCGCAGGTTCGGGCATCCGCTCTTCAGGTCGAGTAAGGAGAGGCGGCGGGCGAGGCTGAAGGATGCGAGGTCCTCCAAGTGCAACTCGGGGGACTCCGGCGATTCCGGCATCGAGGTGGGTGGAGCCTTGGGGCGTTCGTGGGGGAGGGAAAGGGGGTTGGGGGAGGGAGGGAGGGAGGGAGGGAAAGGGGGTTGGGTGAGGGAGGGAAAGGGGGTTGGGTGAGGGAGGGAAGGAGGGAGGGAGGGAAAGGGGGTTGGGGGAGGGAGGGAAAGGGGTGTTGGAGTGAGTGGGGGAGGGAAAGGGGGTTGGGTGAGGGAGGGAAGGAGGGAGGGAGGGAAAGGGGGTTGGGTGAGGGAGGGAAAGGGGGGTTGGAGTGAGTGGGGGAGGGAAAGGGGGTTGGGTGAGGGAGGGAAGGAGGGAGGGAGGGAAAGGGGGTTGGGTGAGGGAGGGAAAGGGGTGTTGGAGTGAGTGGGGGAGGGAAAGGGGGTTGGGTGAGGGGGGAAGGGAGTGGGTGAGGGAGGGAAGGAGGGAGGGAGGGAAAGGGGGGTTGGAGTGAGTGGGTGAGGGAGTGGAAAAGTGAGATAGAGTGAGTAGGAATATGAGAAGGTGAGTGAGAAGTGAGTGTAAGTGAGAAAGTGAGAGTGAGTGAGAAAGTGAGAGAGTGGGTGAGAAAGTAGCAGAGTGGGTGAGAAAGTAGGAGAGTGGGTGAGAAAGTGAGAGAGTGAGTGAGTGAGAAACTAAGAGTGCGTGAGAAAATGACAGACTAAGAAAGAGAGTAATTGAGAAAGCAAGAATGAGTGAGAAACTGAGAGTAGATGAGAAAGTACGAGAGTGAGTGAGAAGCTGAGTGTGTGAAAGTGGGAGAGTAAGAATGAGAGTAAATGAGAAAGTAGGAGAATTGGAAAATAGCGATTAATTAAGAAAGTAAGAGAATGGGTGAGGATGAAGAAAATGAGAGAGAGAGAGAGAGAGAGAGAGAGAGAGAGAGAGAGAGAGAGAGAGAGAGAGAGAGAGAGAGAGAGAGAGAGAGAGAGAGAGAGTGAGTGAGAGAGAGAGAGAGAGGAGAGTGAGAGGGAGGGAAGGAAGGAGGGGACTAACAAGCACAAGAGAATATCACCAATGCTCAACGCAAAATCTCTTGTCTTCTGTCGTAGCGTAGTGTTGTACATTTACTATAATTGCTCATCCAATTGTCTGTTAGGAGGAATGGCTTCATCACAGTATTACTAGACGTTTAATTAATCTTCTTCGATGACGCGTGAAGCCACACCTCTGTCAAAGTGTGACACACACAAGCATGACGAGTTCCGCAGTTAAGTAAGAACTATCTCTTTTCTCAAAACTACTCGAGCTATATCTCAAAGCACGCAGCAGCCTCATGGAGAGCGAGCGTGATGAAGCCGTGGCAGCCTGTTAACTGTAACCACACGGCTTAACCCATGTAAATGCTATGGTGCGTAAAGCGAGACATACGACCAGCTGACTGAGGCGTGGATCGGCATATCGCAGGTTCCTTTGAGGCTCTAGATGTCTGGAAGTAATGTACCTATTTAATAGTATTCACGATGCGTATAATTTATTCCAAGACAGAAGAATTAAAAAAAAAATAAAGAAGAACATTACAAAGGCAGTAACGAGTGCCGCGTGACGTCACGAGGGATGATACAAGAGAGGGCCTGGACAGGTTGTTGTGACGTATTCACTCCGTTGCGAGATGTTGCCACTGCCACCCAAGGAAGCGGGAATTCACTTGCCATTGAGAGTGATGTCAGTGACCTGCAGTAACAGGTTCAAGTTTCCCATTTTTTTTTGGTGTGAGAAAAGTGACTTGCGTAAGCCGTGTTATGTGCGTGCAATACTCTACGGAGTTGAGCGGCCGCTCTTAGAATTCGTGGAACTGTCGCGCGCCAAGTATTGTACAGGTCGATGTCTGCCATTATAATCCTACAACAGTCGTACATGTCATGTTCGCATGACGTTTCCTCCCATTTTTTTCCATACATATCCAGAAATCACTGTCAGTTTGCGAGTCACGAAGGAGGTCGTCACACCTTTCTGCGTACTCAGACCTTGTACGAGTTTCAAGTTACGTCGCCAGGTGACGCCCTCGCCCAGGTCAGGCTTATCACCCCCCCTTTCCCCCTGACCTTCTCGCCCAGGGCACGACCCGACCTAGATCCTTGCGCTCCTTTCGCTGGTTCCTCTCGGACGCAGTCGCGGCGGAGGAAGCGAACTGGACGGATCGCCTCTTTACTTCCGCTCCTGAAACAACCTTTTCTCGGACGTCGATTTTCTCGTTGCAGAACGCCCGCTGTCAATTTTATGATTTCTTGCACACGCTTTCGCTCGCTTACTCTCCTTCTGTTTCTCCTCTCTTGCAAAATGGGGATGTTATTTTTATCAGCGGGGAGAAGTTGAGCCCTTTCTTTTCTTATATCCCTCCCTCCCTCCCTCCCTCCCTCCCTCCCTCCCTCCCTCCCTCCCTCCCTTCCTCCTCCCTCTCCTTCAAACTCCTCCCCTTTATGCTCCCTGTCTCTCTCCTTTCCCTCCTCTCTTTCTCTCTCTTTCTCTCTCTCTCTTTCTCTCTCTCTTTCTCTGTCTCTTTTTCTCTCTTTCTTCTCTCTTCTTTCCTCTTCCTCTTTCTCTCTCTTTTCCTCTCTCCTCTTCCTCTCTCTCTCTCTCTCTCTCTCTCTCTCTCTCACTCCTTCTCTCCTCTCCTCTTCTCTCTCCTCTCTCTCTCTCTCTTTCTCTCTCTCTCTCTCTCTCCCCTTTCTCCTCTCTCTCTCTCTCTTCTCTCTCTCTCTCTCTTTCTCTCTCTCTCTTTCTCTCTCTCTCTTTCTCTCTCTCTCTCTTTTCTCTCTCTCTCTTCTCTCTTCTCTCTCTCTCCTCTCTCTCTCTCTCTCTCTCTCTCTCTCTCTCTCTCTCTCTCTCTCCTCTCTCTCTCTAATTCTCCCCTCCCCGGCTTCCCTGCCTTCAGTATCTCCACATTCTCCTCTCCTCTCTATTTCCCATTCCTACTTCCCCACCTTTCTCTTCTTTCCCAGCCTCCCCACCTCTCCTCTACTCCCTCCTCACTTCTCCCCTTCCTATATACCTCCCTACCCCTCTTCTCCCTGAACCTCTTTCTGCCTCCCCTCGCCTTCCTATCTCCCTATATACCTCCCCACCTCTCTTCCCCTCCCTCTATACCTCCCCACCTCTCCTCCCCTCCCTCTATATCTTCCCACCATTCTTCCTTTTTCCTACCCACCTCTTCTACCTCCCTATATACATCCCCGCCTCTCCTCACCTCCCTACCACCCTATCTCTCCTCCCCTTCCTATATACCTCCCTACCTCTCCTCCTCTCCCTATATACCTCCCTACCTCTCCTCCCTACCGTATCCCCTCCCCCCGATCTTGACCCAATGTCTGCAAGTCTCTGCTCCGCCTCATTGTTGTGGATCTCCCGTCGTAATACCCTAATGGAACCTGCTTATCACGGGGCATCGAGCCACCGCGCTATCGGGCTGACCAAAGGAGGGTACCTTTTTCTTTGTTTTTGTTTTTTTCATTATGGAGGGTAATAGTTTGTTAAGAATATCATCGTCGGTGTTGATATTTTTGCGGTAGTTACTGGGTGTTCTTATTTTTCTTTTTTCTTTTTGTTTGTTTATATTGAGAGAGAAATAGGCAGACAGACAGATAAAAGTATTTTCTTCGCATTTTTTAAGTTATCGTCACCTATATTCCATTCGTTTACTATGACACTTTTCACTCGAACTTTCTCCAAGTTAGATTTTGATATAAAAACGCACTCACTCATCCCACTCCTCCCTCGCTTATCCATTCCTCACTAACTCAGCCACGAACGGACATCCGGCCCCAGAAAAGAATCCATTAAATCGGTTATCTCTTCTTCACACGGATTTAATCGGATATCGGAATCGCAGAATTAGATTTTTGTAAAAGTGCAGGTGTTGAAAACTTCAGTCTATGCGGAAGTCCAGTTTTAGTGGAATATGGAATCCCATTATTTTTGTCGGTGGCGAGTTAGAGAAGAA
>NC_051392.1:47533476-47535976 GCF_015228065.2 Penaeus monodon
CCCTGCCCGCGCCCGGAGTGTCACCCGCCTGGACTGCAGCGTCAATTACTCTGACAGTCCGCCTCTAGTGCCACCCACACCCACCAGCGCCAAAGACTCCCCCAGGGGCGTGTTCCTGGAGGCTCGTGATACGCTTGTGAACCGCCTTCTCGGCGCCGGCAGCCGAGGGCCGCCTCTCCCTGACACAGAGCACCCGACCCGCGTGTTCCGGGCAAGGCACAGGTTCGCCCGCTCTGACCACTGTCTGAACCACCCTCCGCCTCAGCGCCGCGTGTCGCACCACTCCGTCACGAGGAGCCGAGAGCCCTCGGAGAGCGGCGTGGGCGCCAGGAGTCGCTCGGAACACGCCCTTATCCGACCTTCGTGGTCAGGGAGTACCCATGGCGACGAGAGGGCCTCCATCAGCGACTGGTCGGTGTGGGCACAGGACCTGCTGGATTCTCTCCACCAAATGAACGGCCACGCCACCAGGAAGGCCTCTTCCTCTTCCTGCTTGGCCTCCACTTCCTCCACACTAGCTTCCAGATCTTCCACTATGGCCTCCGCTTCCTCCACTGTGTTTTCACATTCCACGTCGACCTCGTCCACTCGAATGCCAATGATATCACGCTCGAGGGGTAGTAGCGGAGGCTCAATAGATACCCAGGTGAGTGTAATCTCTATTCGCGTCTTATTCCCTGTGGGGTGACAGAGTATCTCCTGCAGAGGAGAGAATCACTATTCCCCGTAACAGTGTCGCATTTAGCACTTATCTTCGAAGGTGCCGTTGGTAAACAGGTGACCGTTTTTTGTCACGACTTTCCTGGTAACAGACGATGCATGAGGAAAGGGAGACCGAGAGAGCAGAAGAGAGAGGGGAGGGAGCTTCGCTTACTTTTATTAAGCTATAATCCAGTAGTACATGTAACCTAAGTGAAATGATATGCGTTGTCCGGCGAGTTTGTTTTTTGGCCAATGTAGTAATTATTTTAAGTAGAGTGAAGTTGTGGAGGTGGGAAGCAACGAGAAGAGTTAGGGATTGCAAAGGAAGGAAAATCGAAAACTAGCGAAGAAGGTGACAAGGGGAGAGAAGTATTAAAGATGTGGTTTTGGGGCACGCCAAGGAGAGAAAAGAGGGCAGCAAGGATGATGATTTAATAATAGAGTGAGTGATTGGGCTTGTTAAAAGTGGCGAGAATGGGGAGTGAGCGAGGGCGATAAGAGCCCGAATGACTCGCAGGAGGATAACCAACGGACTCGGTCTCCCAGCGAATATAAAGGCAAGTGATTGATAACGCAAGGTTGGGGAGGACGGAAGGCGGTGACGGCTGGAAGAAAGACAAAGGACCTGTCGAGAGAGGGAGAGAGGGACATGGCTGACTTCTGGGAGGGGAGACGAGGGGAAGGGAGAGGGGAGAAGGAGGAGGGGGGCGGAGTTGATGATTAGATTTTCCCCGAGAAAATGGGATCACATCACCACTTCTGCGCCATGCTTAAACGGGGGTCGTTTGGGGATGATCAGATCAGGTGCTCAGAGGGAGGGTATAGATGAGGAGAGACGGGGGGGGGGGGGGGGTCGCCTTTTTGAGGAGGGCGAGGGGAGGGGCGTCAGGCGTAACAGAAGAAGCTGCGAGGTGTCAGCCGCGGGGAGAGAGAGAGCAATGAGCGGAGGACGATCTGCCTGAAATGGAAATGGAAAAGTGATTTGTAAGGAAATTGGAACCAATCCATTGTGCGGGGAAAGCGACGTGCCGGGAACTTGCATGGGAGGAAGGTTTTGCTTGGCCTCGGGGCCGTGGCGTGCTCGTTGCTGTTCTATTTTAGTTACCTTATTCCCCGCGGCAGATACGACCCTGGTGATAACCCACGAGGGGACCATTTTCCAGATTCAAAATTGTCTCTATGCAATTTTGATGCCATTACCCCTCCCCCATGCAGTACCGGCGCCTCTGAACTTAATAGACGCAGTTTCACGCAACGACCGATGCAGGCGGTGCTGTATATGAAAGAGATGTGGGGTAGGGGGGCAGGCAAGACCAGCCTATATCCCCTCCCCTCCTCCTTGCACATAACGTAAGAATTGCCCACCTGGCCCTGAGACCCAGATGCCCATTGAACCGAGATGACCTTTGCATGACATGGGTGTGCGGGGGTTGAAGGGGTGGGGGTGACTTGCAACAGCACACGCATGCCCTGGATGCGAAAAAAAGACCAGAGGTGGAAGTGGGAGACATTACCCACCTCGAGGACCCGGGGCCTCTTGACCTCCTCGGTGGTTGCGGGATCAGTCAATCACGTATGTTCTTTTGAGTCCTTTGTGGCGGCGAGATATGTTTAGCTCTGAGTAGATGAGCGGGATACTTATGTTTATGGCTGTTCAACTTCCGAGAAAGGAGCATGACTCGCGTCCAAAAGTGTTTTCAGTCGAGCGACGAAAAACGTTTAACAGGATTCAACAAAGGGCGGCGTGGACTGTCATGTGAGTGGTAATATATACGGCAAATTTTCCGAGGAAGCTTTG
>NC_051392.1:47540976-47553476 GCF_015228065.2 Penaeus monodon
TAGGAAAAGTGCTCGCGTGAAAGGTACACATTGCAAAGCACATTCCTGTACTAAAGAGAAAATACGATAAAAAAGATATAACGAAGCAAATGTTCCAGAATATGAATATTACAATATCATTTCTTGTCCGGGTCCATAATATGCCAAGTGCTCTTGGGTCGCTCTTTCAGAAGGAAGGGTTGTATGTGCTTTTTTTTGTTTTTGTTTGTTTCTCCGATGTTTGGGACCCGAAAATTCGATCTGCTTTCTGTATTTGCTTTGGGGATTTTGGACTGCGGTGCGGTGCGCGCGGCCGTTTCCCCCGCGGCTTTCTCTGTGCATATTGAATTGCATTGCGGTAAAGAATATTTCCGTCGTGATTGCGAGAACTCTGCGGGAAGTGTATCGTCACGGCGTTATTTCCCCTTTCTCCCTTTCGTCACCTGCCCCGCCGCGAAGCATTGTAACCCCCGTATCCCCTTCCCTTGCCCCCTCTCCCATTCTCTTCCATTGCCCCCTCTCCACTGCCTCCTCCACCTTACCCTTCTTCATTTCCTCTGCTGTCCCATTCCATTGCCTCATCCTCTCCTTATCCCTTTTTCATCGCCAGCTCCCTCACCGTTACCCTGTTTCATTACCTTCTCTATTGGTTCATCCCGTTCCATTGCTCCTCACCCTTTCCCCATTTTATTACATTGCCCCTCCCCTTCCCTCTCTACTGTTCCACCTCCTCCCTTTCCCCCTCTCCTGTTCCATCTTCTCCACCTCCTCCTACCTCTCTCCCTTTTCATGGCCCCTTCTCTTCCCTCCCCCTCCCTCTCTCCCATACACCTATTATTCCGGCTTCCCTTCCGTTTTTTCCTCTCTTTATCCACCCCATTGTCAAGTGATTGACGGACGGCGGCGAGACAGAGCTCTCATGTTGCGTCCCGCTGATCCGTTGCCGCACCTTAATTACCATGGAGGAGGAATGGGAGGGAAAGGAGGGGAGGGAGGAGGGGGAGGGGAGGGAGGAGAGAGAGGAGAGAGGATGGAAGAAAGTCTAGGGCATAGGGGAGCGGGGAGGGAGGGCAGGTAGGTCCGGAACGAAGGATCTTGCGGAATGTCCTTTTGGTTGGAAAGTCTTAACGCTCGCGGCTCGTGGTGTGCGGCGCCATTTAGGGATTTAGGGATTTAGGGATCGGTTGTATTGCAGGAACAAATGGCGGGACTCTTTTTGTGATGCTTTAACTTTCAGTTTTTTATTGGTTAATGTAGGGATAGGATAGGATAAAAGACCGTTTTCTTTAGATAAAGCAACAGAGGGAATACATTTACATAAAGCCGCATAAACGACGTATTCTATGTAACATTATTTTCCCAAGTAAATAGGAAATAAAAGCGTCTTTTCGAAGCTCCATTCAGCCTTTGTATAAACAGGGAATATTTACCAAATGAAAACAAAACCTCACTGCCGAGAGGGGGAGAGGGGGGGTGGAAGGGAGAGAGGGAACGAAGGAGGGTCCAGAAATGGTATGATCATGCAGTTGTTGGAATTTGCAAGCGCGGAAATTTAGTGCCTGGGAAATCTTATTTGTTATAACTTTCACCGAAATAGTTTCTTCGCGAACCAAGTGTTCGCTGAGTGCATGGTTCATCTCTGCGGTGCGGGGAGAAGAACAGTGGTTTGGTAGTAGGTGGTAGGAGGAGGAAAGAGGGAGAAGTAGGAAGGAAGCAGGTAGATTTGCAGTTAGCAAGCAAATAAGCAAGTGGAGTTGTTAGGAGTCGAAAGCGAGCAAGCAGGTGGTAAGAAGGGCGGAGCAAGCAGACGGAGTGCTAAAGGGAAGGAAGCAGACAAGCAAGTGACATGGCTAGGAGGAAGGAATCTGGGGGCAAAGAGGAGGAGGCCAACAGGTGGCTAGGAGGAAGGAAGCAGGTAGGCGGTTAGGGGGAGGAAGCAAGCAGGCTGCGTGGCTAGGAGGAGGAAGCAAGCAGGCTGCGTGGCTAGGAGGAGGAAGCAAGCAAGCAAGCAGGTGGAGTGGCAAGGTCCCGGTGCAGACAGAGGGTGGGTGGGGCGGCGTCTGACAGTGCAGGTGTGGATCTTATAGATTTTCGCCTTGGGTGGAGGTGTAGCAGGTGCATCTCCTGATTATATAGCTGGAGGAAGGAAGGTGGCGGTAGGTGATGGTGCTGCAGGTATGATGAGAGGAGCTGCAGCCACGTTAAGAGAAAGAAGATATGCTAGAATATGCGAGTCGTAACAGGGCTAGTGTCTGCGCTGTAAGAGAGACGCTGAAATGTTGCTGATTCTTAATAACGCGCTGTTTCCAAACGCAACCTAAGAAGCTTATGATTGATCACTCGAGAGATTACAGGGTGATTAGATGAAGATTAAAAAGAGGATTGAAACGGATGGTTCGGATGCTCGAAAGCCAGATCGGCGTAAGTCATATCAAGACTGTTATTAGGAATACTGTGTAGGTTTACGTAACGGGGTTCACCTGGTACGAACGGGTATTACCGGTTCAATGACCTTTATTTCTTCTAAACCATTTTTTGTGGAGTTGGAGTCCTGCCTTAGTTTATAGGCCTAAAGAGCCCCACCGTTGGCGCTCTAGATTGCTTTGGCATTTCTCTGCGTTTTTGCTTTCGTTCAAGTAGCTCCCACCGCGCGATCCACGCCACAAGGTCCATGATGATGCAAGAATCAACAAGGAAGGCGCAGAGGAAGGGGCCGAGAAAGTAAACAGACAGATGAGACGAGACGTTACGAGAGAGCAAACTTGGGACATGAACGCATGAAGGCCAGTCTCCTCATGCGCAAGACTGGCCAAAGCTTCCGTTGTGGATATTAAGAATGAAATATGATCGAGATGACGTCATGCAGTACTTAGTTCATGACTATATTTGTAGAGCAATTCCCGTTTGCCTGCAATTATACGACGCAACGAACCGCCGAAGTTGGGGTTCGGTGTTTCGCGTCCTGCTGGGGAGTCAGCGGGGGCCTGTGTGACCCGCGGCCGCCGGAGACACGATAGAAGTTACGTCACGGCGAGGTACCTGCACGAGCTTCCGGTAAGGCGCGTGGACTGACCGCTTCTCGTCGGCCTCTCCCTCGCCGGCGGCTTCCTGTGATTCGGTAATCCCGTTCCGAATCCGCCGTCGACTGAATTAGACTATGGGCGACGAAATGCTGGTCTTCGTTCTCTCTCTCTCTCTCTCTCTCTCTCTCTCTCTCTCTCTCTCTCTCTCTCTCTCTCTCTCTCTCTCTCTCTCTCTCTCTCTCTCTCTCTCTCTCTCTCTCTCTTTCTCTCTATCTATCTATCTCTTTTCCTCCCTTCCTTTTCCATTTCAGCTCCCTTTCCCTTCCTATCCTATTCTCTCACCCTCTCTCTCTCTTCTTTTCCCCTCCCTTCCCTTTCAGCTCCTTTTCCCCTCCCACCCTATCCCGAATTAGACTATTAGCGACGAAATGTTGGTCTTTTCCTATTGTTTCCCATATTTTTACCATCAATTCTTCCGGAGGAAGTTGGATAATCTTTCCGAAGGATTAGAGTACAAGAAATACGTAAAAGAAAGAATAAGGTTTAAAAGAAAGGTAAAATGCCTAGAAAAAACGGGAAGGTCCTGATAGTATTTCAGAAGCGGAAATGTTTGCTGGTGTTGTGTTAATGAGACCGGCGAGAAGTCATTGGGGCTAAAATATCGTGGCGTCCTCTATATGCTCATTAGTGGGATGGCCCGGTCTTGCGAGTGCGTGAGCTGCCTGGCGCCGTCCGCTAATTCTCCTTCATGGAACGCTTTTAAGCATGTCATTTCGGCGATAGCACGGCCGTGATACACTGGCCTGGGCGCTGGACGACGTCGTTGCCTACGCTTTATGCACATTTACTCCCTCACGCACCCTTGTTCTTTTTTTTTTCCTTTTTTTTTTTCTTCTTTTTGCGAAATCCTTTTTTTCTACTTTTTAAATCTCTCTCAGCTCCCCTTTTTTTTCTGTCTCTCTTTTAGCACCCTATTTTCTTATTTCTTCCTTTCCCGGTGTTCTGGTCTCTTTCAGGTATCCCAATTTCTTTACTGTCTTAGCTCTCTGTTTCTTATCATTTTTTGCTCCCTAGTTTTCGTATTCCTTTTCCCTCCATGTTTTCTCATCCCTTTTCGCCCCCGGTTTGCTTATCGTCGCGAGGAAACCTCTGCTTTCACTCACTCGTTGGCGGAAGAGGGAGAAGGGAAGGGGTGGGGGTGGGAGAAGAGGGGACGAGGGAGAGGAGGGGGGAGGGAGAAGAGGGGAGGAAGGGAGACAGAGGGTGAGAAGGGGGGGCTTAGGTAGACGGTAATTAGTTAGTTGGTTGTTGAACTCTGCGGCCGTGTGGTATTATAAGGGCCCGGTTGCGGACACTGGTTGCTAGGGGGACGTGAAGGGGAGTGTTGCTAAGGGGGAGGCGAGGGAGAGGGGAGGGCGAAGAGGCTCTTAAAGGCGTGGTGGAGGAGTGCATGAAGGCAGCCGGAGCAGGGTGGCGATGGGTAGATGGGAGGGCGTGGAGGGGGAAGAGAAGGAAGAGGAGGAGGAGGAGGTAGAAGGGGATGATATGGGCCGAGGGACAGCCGGGGAATGGCGGCGGGCGAGGGAAAGTACTCTCGTGATGGAGGGGAGAATTTGGCGAGTGTTTGGGAGAGGGGAAGAGCGAGAATTTCGAAGACTAGGCTTACGTCCGAGGTGGTGAGACGAGACGGCTGGAGATGGGGTCCGGGAAATGCTATCAGGCGAGGGAAAGCGGTTCAGACTCGGGTTAATATGGGTGCGAAGGCGATGCATAGCGAACGCGGTTTCCATGTGAGCGACACAATGCAGTGGCAGCATTGCAGAGGGCAAGAGGGATGTGTGTGAAGGAGCCAGCGACGCGGAATGAGGAAGGGGGATTAACGACACAGACAGATGGTGTCAGTGAACACCTGTCCTCCTGCCGCCTTCAGTGCCTTCCGGGCGTTCAAGGAATTATGTTGCAACTCCAACGACGCTGCCTCGTTACGAGCGCTTCGTCCATGATTGGTCACGCTTGCCAAGAAATGCGCTCATTACATTTAATAACAGAAACAGACATTTTGTATACAGACACGTTTCGAGATAGTGAATAAGCGTTAGGTAAATCACTAACACTTCACGAAAAGCAAATGAAACGGTAAGTAAAGAAAAATCCAAGGCGAAAAGAACTCTCGTATAACTTCATAGATCTCGAAGTTTGTTGTTGTTTTTTACCCTTTCTTGAGGTTGTTTCCCCTTCCGCTAACGCATTCGTCGTTGAATTACCGGGGTCGTCTTAGGCCCTAATTGCCCTTGTCGATCTAAATGAGAGCTTTGTGTCGATTCGCTCGTTGCTTCGGCGATGGCGACCGGAAATCGTAAGGCCGCTGATTCCGTGCCATTCTCTGCCCCTTCGATGGCGTGATTTGTTTCCTCCTCCTCGCGCCGGATAACCCGATCGCGCTCCATTTTCTTCCCTCATAATGGGTATTCGAGTTTTATGACGTGTGCTCGCCTGCTGCATAGAATTCATTGCCCGCCTCATTCCGCGTGTCAGGCGCCCCACGAAACGCACCTCGTCTTCTTGCTCGTGTCCTTCGCCCCAGCTTCTTATCGCTGCAGCCACACGGTCCGCCTCGTACTTCACTCTTGCTGGAGTTTTCACCCTTGATCCATTATCTTTACTGATCCTTTGACCTTTTATGACCTGGTTCTTTTGGTTGTATCGCCGTTTCTTCATTATTCCATTCGCTTCGACTTTCGTTTCTACCGCGTCTTCTTTCTTTTTCTCGTTGTTCTTATTCTCCTCATAACCATCATCCTTCCCTCCTCCTCTTTCTCTTCCTCCTCCTCCTCCTCCTCCTCCTCCTCCTCCTCCTCCTCCTCCTTCTCCTCCTCTTACCCTTCTTGCTTTCTCCTCAACTCGTTCCATTCTCTTTTTTCCTCTCGCTGCGCACTTGTCATCTTTTTCTCCTGCTTGCAGAGAAAACCGATTCTTTCGCCCAACTTCGAGATCTGAGGAAGGCCATCGTGTCGGGGAGAGGGGAGAGGGGGGAGGGGAAAAGGGGGATGAGGGTTATGGTCATCGGTGGTTGTGCCCGGGGTTGTTCGTGTGGGTTGTAAGAGGCGGTTGGTTCCCCTCCCTCCCCCTTCTCCCTTTCCCTTTCCCTTATTCCATTCCTCACCCTAGTCCTTTCTCCTCTTTCTTCCCTTTCTCTTATATTTCTTCCCCTTCCCCTTTTCTCATCCCTTTATTCCACTCCCCCTCTCTGTCATCTTGAGTATTCCACTCCTTCCCTTATCCAGCCATACCGTAAGTAGACCAGTGAGTGACCTTCAGTGTAAAAGTCGGCAGTGAGTGTGTTCACGTATCCTCCCTCTCGTGACGCCCAAACGCATCCCTGGGGACCGGGCGAGGCTCCGTGCCGGTTGAAGGTGCTGTAAATGGAATCCCGGATGAACCCGCTTGATTCCGCCTTTCTGGGACATTAACTTTTTTTCACTCTATTTTTCTTAAACTCGCCGCGAGTAAAGGTGATCTTGTTTCCGCATAGGCCTAGTGTGCGGAGAGAAGTCGTTGCTCCTGGTCTATACACGGGAAGTTCCCCTCCCTTCCCCCCCCCTCTCTATCTATCTATCTATCTATCTATCTCACCATCTCCCGACATGAATTGATCGTCGTATCACGAAGTAGGAATTTTAGAGAGAGCAATGTTGCGGCCGAGACATTTTATGTCTGCAGATCTGCGGCATGAGAAATCGAGAGAGACGAACGATTGGTTGTATAGACCGATTTTATAGCCCTTTTTTAGTGCTTGCGTGTATCTATGTCACTGACGAGGCTTGGGGAGAGGGAAATACCATTTGGCTTGTCATTTGCCCCCCTTTTTAATCTCTCCCGAATCCCCTTCCGCCCTCACATCTCGAAATGGCCCTCAGACGTCACTGGGACAGAAGGGAATGAGATCGAAACCGACCAGTCCGTAATATCCGCTTAAATGAGCAGTTCGCATGAGGGAGGAGGTGATACATGGCCGGCTGAGGGGAGGCCGTCGGGGCTCTGCTGTCAACCCTTGTGTTTTGTGCCCCGTTTTTTACGATCGTTTTATTTCAACGCTGTCATTAGCAGCCAGGCGCAGTCACGGCCGAGGGTAGAGGGAGGGCAGGAGGGGAGTCGGAGAAGGGAAAGAGGGGAGAAAAGAGCTGAGGGGAAAAGGGATTGGTGGCTTGACAGGAGGTGGGGAGAGGTATGGGGAGTTGCTGAGGGGAAAGGAGGTGACGAGAGGAATGGCCATATGTGCGTGTGTGATAACCGCACGAGACGAGGGGAAGATTTAGAGAAGGAACCGAAGATGAGCAGACAAAGGTGAGGGGAAATGCGCGGTGTTCAGAGCAAGGGGAAGGTGAACAGCTAGAGGAAATAAGCAGGAGATAGAGAGAGGCGGTGGCTGCAGTGGTGTAGACAAGGACACACAGCTCGGGGAATTAAGTCGATTATCTCGGTATAATGATGACTGGGACACAGTTGAGTCAGGGTAAGGATTAGCCGCGAGAGTTAACAGCAGCAAATCTTGGTTGCTGATATCTTTTATGCATTTTTTTTCATTTAGCGTTTGTTCAGTTTCAAGAACAATGCTGGATGTTGCATTCGAAAATCTTTGGTAACCGGATTTGAAGCACTGGCTGCGAGTGTATAATTTGCTAATAGCATTAGATTTGGTACGTATGAGAGCATTCGGCTCTTATTCGATAAGGGTCATATTCCCATGACGCAGAAGGCCCTCGGCCAGCACCGCCACGCATGGCGCAGTGCCCGCCCGCCCTGCGTGTCTGCCGCCAGTTTATACTCAATTTACGCTCTGCTGTTCGCTCTCTCGGCTTTGCTGCGTCGCCTGAGTAGTGTGATCCCCAGGATGCGAGAGATGACCCGAACGGCCAACAGAAATTGCGAGGCAGGCCTGCATTGCTGAAAACCTGCAGGGACATCCTCCGGGCCTGATTGCAGCCCGACGGGGAGGATCCCGGACACGTCCCACGGGTCACGGATTCGCAGAGGACAATGGCTTGTGTGCCTATGAAAAAGACGTCAGGGACCTCCTTTGGCCCTGACGGATCTCTTAAGGCCGTCTTCCCGAGGCAGAAAGGGCCCGTCGAGGTGCCGACCGGGCCATCAGAGGGCGCAGGTTATCGAGCGTGAAGCTGATGATAAAAGGGCGACGTGGCGGAGATCTGAATTCGCTCTGATATGTCGCCCAAGATGGCTCCTGACATTCGCTTCGACCTCGCGTATATGCAGCTTGTTATTCGTCTGTTTAGCTTGTTTGTTTATCTTCACTTTTTTGCACTTGATTATTTTTTAAGCAATAGTGAAACTGGAGTCACACTACTTTAGTTCATTACTTCAGTTTATGGGGTTGTAAATTTGCCCGCGCCTTGCTTAGCCAGGCCAGGCTTCCTAATTTATGCCTGGATTTTCCTTGCGAATATTCGCTAATTCTTCTGCTCTGGAAACTTTTATCGACTAACAAACACCCTCATCAAGGCACGGATCGAATTCTTAGCATCTTCTTGATACTGTGATTATCTTGAGCAAATATTAAAGCGGGATTATTACGTGACGTGTGAACCTGGTACTTGAGTGAGTAATAGAAGTCGCCTCATGATTATGGCAGCGCAGAGGCTCGGTTACAGCGTGCTTGAGAAAGGCATGTCAAGTTGGCAAGTTGAAGCCAGACTTGAAATTACAAGCTCTCGCCGTGGTCAACTTGAGAGAGTTAATGCACGCGCGAGGGAGGAACACCCTAGCCCTCGGCACAACGCTCGCTTTTATGTGCTATCTCTTGGCTGCTTCGCTGGGCGGTTTAGTTAGGTAGGCTTAACATCCTGTAGTTTTTATTTTTAAGACTTCTTTTCATGCTCGATTTTCTGTATTTGCGTCTTTTATAATTTTCTTAGCTTTTCTTGTTTTGATTTTTGCTTTTCTCAGAGAAATGGGGGTTTATGTGATCATTTTCTATAAGGTAAATGTTTTGATCTGGTAAATCAAGTATTGTCTTTTTAATAGCACTGATAACATAACACTGAAAGACTTCTTGAGTGTAACTGCCTTACGCGATGGTACGTAATTCTAAGTATGTTCACAGCTAGAAAAAGCGAGATCTTGTCTAGTCCTCTATTTTTCAAACTTTCTCCTCCCCTCGCCTTGCATTCCTCCCCTCCCCTCTCCCCCCGTGACGTGTGGTGTGGATCCAATTCCCTCCACGTTGGAAAATAGTTGTAAACCTCCTGAGAGCTATTTGTGTGATCCCTCCCCGTAACCTGTAATATGTCATATAACCAGGGCGCCGCAGATAGGTCGAGGGATTCACAGGTGTGATTCGTCCTATTCCCTGCATGGGGACCATCGCGGAGCCCCGGGATTGACGAGGGATTTTCTCTTATGGTGGATTTCGTGTGTTTACAAGTCTCTTTATATTCGTGTTCATGCGCATACAATCCCGTAAGTCAGCGGGGTGCCGGAGAGCCTCGGTTAATCCATCCCTGTTAGCCTTGTCGGCGGACGGAATGAAGTTATTGGCTTGTTTTCAATTATCGGATTCTCGCTTTGTTTACGGGCGGGCGGACTCCTTCTTGGGTCTTTTTTTTCTTTTTTTATCTTCTTATTGCCACGCATTGAAATATTAATTGGTTGGTTATGTATAAAGTGTGTAGATTTACATAGTTGCTTAATTTTTTTTTTTACGTTCGTTACCTTGCCCATAAAGTTCCTCCGTCGTAAATCGATGGTGGGTTTGTTTTAGTTTTAAGAGGCCGGTGATATAAAAACGAATATCTTGGGATCATCCACAGTGTGCGCAAGCTTGCTCGACTTTCTTGTATGTTTAATGTTTTCTCAAGTCTTTTTTTTTTCATTCTAAAGAGCAAGTAATGTAATAAAATAGAATTGATCACTTTGGGTCATTCGTTGCCAAATATCGATCAGACGATGTCCTCGTCATTCTGATCCTCCTCTTCATTCTCCTCCTCCTCCTCCTCCTCTTCCTCCTCCTCCTCCTCTTCCTCCTCCGTCTCCACTTGATCCCCCACAAGCTCCTCTTTCAAGCCAGGCTACCGCTGGCCGTCGCTGCGCCCATCTCAAGGAGCTCTCGCCAGTCGAGGATGAGCCTTGAAGAGAGATAGCCATGATAGAAATAGCCAGCCCTTTGATGAGCAGAGAGAATGGACGCCTATAAAATCATGGTTACGAGCATTAATATCGATGTTTATATTGCCCGTGAGGGCGACGGAGCAAATTAATTAAGAAAATTTAAAAATATATAAGCATGTGCGGATGAGGTGTTAAAATGAGCTATAAAATAGAGGCATAAACACGGCCTTGATTAGGTCTGGGACCGATGGAGTTCTCCCGGCCTCCTTTAACCCCCCCCCCCCCACCTCTGTGGCCTATTGACGGGAGTGGAGGTAGAGATTTATCGTTATATAATTCCTTTTTATGTTTTTCCCTTCTGTAATCTCAAATTTTTTGTTATCACTGTATGCAGTTTTACATAAAAAATGAATACGCATCATTATCATTAAGAGACGTGCACTGACGGAATACCGATACCATTGTTCCATGAATGTAAATTATTGGCGCCGTACCAGCTTACACATGAATAATAATGAGCAGAAAATGGAGGTTGTCGAGTGCACGAAACATACAGACCCCCACACGTCCTGACACACACGTCCTGACACACACCTGGGTATCATAGGGGTCATTATCCTTCGACGTGGGGAGATGAAGCCGATTTGAGTGCCGGGGAAGTGTTTAATGGCACAGCAGGATCGACCCGGGGCAAGGAGCCAAATGGGCTGGTCATCGCATGCCTGTATCGACACCTCGTCACACACACGCGCGTATGTTTGTTGGTTTGAGGACGGGGGAGGGGGTTGGTACGCGTTTCTTTGCGTACGTGAGCACTTATGAGGAGATGTAGTGCGTAAATTTTCTCCCGTTGTTCGTTCTCTCTCTCTCTCTCTCTCTCTCCCTCTCCCTCTCCCTCTCCCTCTCCCTCTCCCTCATTCTCTTTCTCTCTCTCTCCCTCTCCCTCTCCCTCTCCCTCATCTCTCTCTCTCTCTCTCTCTCTCTTCCCCCCCTCTCTCTCTCTCTCTCTTCTCTCTCTCTCTCTCTCTCTCCTCTCTCTCTCTCTCTCTCTCTCTCTCTCTCTCAACACATTCTCTCTCTCTCTCTCTCTCTCTCTCTCTCTCTCTCTCTCTCTCTCTCTCTCTCTCTCTCTCTCTCTCTCTCTCTCTCTCTCTCTCTCCCTCTCTCCCTCCCTCCCTCCCTCCTTCCCTTCCTTCTGTGTTTTTCCTTCGCGTTCTTTATTAAAGTAAAGGTCCACGCTTCTTATCTCTCCTTTCCCCCTCCCCCTGACCCCCAGCCACCGTCTGGTAACTGGCCAAATGAGGCCACGGTGGTGTCGTTATAATAAATAGATGGCCATGAAGGACACACAAATTGATTTATAGAACAGACAGACGTACAAGGAACGTCGTTTTTTTCTTTCTTTCTTTTTTTATGACTACACAAATTGTATTATTCGAACTCGCTCCGATCAAGTCTACGTTCCAGCGGAGTAACTGCACGCACGTGATCTCAGGGGCGGGGTCGGAGCGGGAAGCATTCTGACCACTTGAATGTGTTTGTTTTATTTTCGATGTTGCTACGAGGGAATTTGTGTACGTTAACTTCAGCGCGTGAAATAGGCTTGGG
Source organism: Penaeus monodon (assembly GCF_015228065.2). Taxonomy (NCBI): domain Eukaryota; kingdom Metazoa; phylum Arthropoda; class Malacostraca; order Decapoda; family Penaeidae; genus Penaeus; species Penaeus monodon. The sequence continues at coordinate 47,552,712 of NC_051392.1, forward strand.
TGCCTTCGTTTATGTTTGTGTTAGGCGGTGCAAATCCCTCACACATAAAATAAGACACAAATTTAGGATAGTGGTTATACATGGAAACGTATACACCCACTTTTAGAATCGGGAGTGCCTTACGGATTTCCGAAGGTGCAAAATTGTCTCCCCTGCGTGGTTTCCCTTCGCGTCTTTCCCGCAGCGCTTTCCCGAGCCGCGCGTGGCGAGCGGGCGGGAAGGTCCAGTCCCGCGCGGCGAGGAAGCGGGCCCGCGCGACCGCAACGGCAACCCGGTCAACAGGAAGTCCGCGACAACGTGCACGCGTCACATTGCAGTGGAAAACATATATTGCCGTATGGTTAGCCGGCCTCATCGCTACGAGTTTTAATTGTTGATTGACGTTGCATATGTTATGTGGAATATTAATGCTTTGTTTTTGCGTATTGGCCTCCTGACCTCTTGCAACCCTGAGGCTCGTTCCATTTCACATCAGTTAAGGCTGAAGCTTACTGTTCAGCGTTGCCAAGGACCAGCAGGAATATGGATTAGGCATGCCAGTTTCGACCATTCACTTTTCCTAAAACATTCCGTGTTGCTGTCCGTCCCAACATTGCGTTGCAGCCAAATGAAAGATACCTATGTGTCTGTTGCATGACCCTCCTTGGTGCTGTAGCGTGATTTGGTCACCGTTTCATGCATTCACTGAAATGTATTGCCCGACATGGAGCATGCAATCACGCCTCACGCTGTTCATCTTTTCTAAACATGCACAATCGATTTTTT
>NC_051392.1:47558476-47590976 GCF_015228065.2 Penaeus monodon
TCTCCCCTCATCCTCTCACCTCCCCCGTCTCTTTTTTCTTTCCTCTTCCTCTCTATTCTCTCCTTCACCTCTCTCTCTCTCTCTCTCTCTCTCTCTCTCTCTCTCTCTCTCTCTCTCTCTCTCTCTCTCTCTCTCTCTCTCTCTCTCACTCACTCACTCACTCACTCACTCACTCACTCACTCCTCATCACTTCTTTATTTTCTCCCCCTACCCCGCAATCATATAACGATTAAATTCGGTTATAAGACTTAATAAAAAATAGAAATAAAAACTCTCCCTTCTTCTGTAGCAATCCACGGAGGACTTGTGACGTAAGCGATGCTGTGAAAGACTACACCAATATTCCCCGGCTTCCCGCGCTCTGTTGTCTCTCGTGTTTATTGCTTACGTGACGTCGCCCTGAGATCTCGTGTCTTATTTCATCCGTAAGCAAGTGTCTAACGTATCCATGCCGTACGTATCGTGGCTGAATGAATGAAGTGTTTAGTCACGTCAGGGGGCGGCGATGCGTATGTTAATTTCGTTACGTGTTTGCGATGTCGTAATTGCACCGTGGTGTCGCTGTGATTTGCCTGGCCGTCGCGGCACCACGAGAGCTCGGAAATGAGATATTGGAAACAGACCTCGAAACACTCACTCGATCCACGATTCAGTTTCGTGTGGCGGTTACTGAACTTTCGTGGAAGAAACGTGTTGCCTGCGAGATAAACTTCAGGTCGGCTACGAAATTATGATGGATTGATGGACGTTCTTGCCCTTGTCGCTGCACCTTTTTTTGCACCGTCTTGTTAACAATATTTGTCGGAAGAGTTTGGGTTCTTTGCCTCGTCGTTTAAAATGGATTAACTTGAAAATTAGCTTCGCCGGTTTATGTTGGCGAGGGAGAGAGAGAGAGGGGGGGCGGGAATAAAAGCAGTATAACGGCAGTGTAGCACTTGAGGGAAAATCGAGCTCTGTCAGGGTCTTGTCAATTGTTATTTCACTCGTCCGACGACGCTTAGAAATAGCAAATTACTATGAGCAACCTACTTCTCCTTACAAGCTTAGACAGTACGGAGGTATTCGCCCCAGGCATGACGGTAAGCTTACATACGAAAGGATTTTCTGCGTCTCTTTACGTAATTCCCTCCTCCGTGGCGGGCGCACACCCACGCGACAGGCTGACGGCCCCCAGCTTTGCCCGTCCTCCCCTTCGGCTGTCTGTTCGGGCGCTGTCAGACTGGAAGGGCTGTGCGTCGGGGGGGCTTGTTGGGGATCGGGCTTTTGTCTGTCTTGCTGCTTACAGCTGGTTTCTGGCGTGGGAGTCAGAAATGACGAGGGTGATTATGGTCGTGACCATATTGGTGTTCGTGTGCATGCTTATACCCATGTGGCATATTCACATACACATGCGCTCGCAGTAGCCCATATGCTTTCCATTTTCCCATGAAAATATCCAACAGAGACTGCAATAATCCTGCGAAAATAACCGACCAAATTTCAAACGAAAATATCCAGCACAAATTTCCAGTCTGCGAAAGTATCCAACGAAAAACAAAGATATCCAACCGGAACTTTCGACATTCCTGTGAGAATATCCAGTCGAAACCTCGAAATATTGCAAAGAAAGTATCCACCCGAAAGTTCCCGAGCATCGCCGTCACGCCTAACTGCAAATTTTATCTATTGATTTTTTATTGCTCTTGCTTCCCCGGTCATGCTCTCGGCTGAGTCGCGACGGACCTATAAATACCCCGCAAGACATTCGGAATTCCGGCTGCGGGCGAGCCTGGGGGAGGCCGGCTTTGAAATCGCAAGGAAAAGGGGCTTGCGTGTCCTTGCCGCAGGCCCGTCCGATGCCGCCGCCGCAGCCGCCGCCGCAGTCCTGGAGGCCTTGGGATGCGGTGCAACGGCTGGAGGGGGAAGGAGGGGGAGAGGGGGAGGTTGGTGTTTACGTTATACTCTTTGTTGTGTACGAGGGACGTTCTTATTTCGTGCTTATAGGTGAAGATTGCGAAGTCCGATGCAAAGAAGGAACATAAGGGGGAATGAGGTTTACGAATATTTTGAGGAGGTAATGTAATGAAATGTTCATCACGAATACGTAGTTGTTTACAATGAGAATTCTTGGAGACGGACCCAGACGGATTCAGACGGTGCGACATGCCGTTTCAAAACCGCAAGGCTGATGCAATTAGTGGTCTTAAGCTGCATTTGTTCTCGTTAATTGCAGCCGTACATAGAAAATAAAACGCATAAAATATTTTCATTCCTGGCAGGTTAGCTGATATCCGTCGAATGGTTAAACTGTGATTGGGAGATTATTATTTTCGGGGATTCCAATCAGTCCTAGTCAGACAATCAAAGCGAAACGTTAGAACGAGTCAGATATTATCTCTGTGCAGTTTGTATATTTGTTGGTACACGTATGTACGTGAAATCGTACATGTATTGCATCTGTGTGTAAAAGACTGAGAGAGGGAGGTAGAGAGTGAGGGTGAGAGTGAGACAAAAGCAGAGGCAGAGAGAGATTGAATGAGTTTGCGTTTTATTAATCCATCTTTAACATACCGTTCTCCCTCATTGTTTGTGAGGTTTGTTGCCGTTTTCTATGACAGGTCCTGCAGTTGCCTCCTTGAACTCCTGTGCGCGACCGCGGCCTGTCACCCGCGTCGACAAACCCAATTATTTTGCATTAACTGAAGCCATTTTTCGCCTCCCTCGACGACGCTTACCGCATGTTACCAGGCGGGATCTCACGCGCCCTGCCCCAAACCCTAACCTCATAGCCCCCCCTCCCCATATCCTCTATACCCCACCCTCTAAAGCCCCATAACACACCACCCACCGCTCTGTCCCCATACCCCACCCACCCCACAGTGGGGACACTGCTTACGCCCTCCTCGGGTTTCTTCCCTCTTCAAATTACTTTCTGGTAATATTTAGCTGTTTACCCAAGTTGCCTCCATTATTGTCAGGGTTCGTCGGCTGTTTCGTGTCACCTTGGCCGGTCGGCTCGTCTCAGATAGCATGCTGTTTCGTCATTTCAGATCGCCGTGTTGTGTTTCTCTCGAGTGCGGTTCTGCTTTTAGGCTGTAGGCTGGGTGAGAGTAGTAGTATCGGCATCATCATCACTATATCACTAATCATCATTATCATAAAGATTGCTATCATTAAATTATCATCATGAATCATCAGTCTCTCACTCGTACTCCTTCAGTATCCTCCCTCCCTCACTATCTCCTACCCGCCACCTCACCCTCCCTCCCTCCCTCCCTCCCTCCCTCCCTCCCTCCCTCCTTTTCCTCCTCCTCCTAATCCCCTTCTTGCCATTCCAGGCTTTCCCTCGCCCGCTTCTCCCCACCCCTGACTCCGCCATTCCACTCCCTTATTCCTTTCTTTCTCCCCCGCCGCTTTCTTGCTCACCCCGCTTTCGATCGCAAAGTCTCCCCCAAAGATCACCCGCTCCTCTCCCCCACACACGCTTAAACACACGGACATGCAAGCCACTCACTCGTACACGCACACTTGCACGTGCGGGCATACACGCTGCCTCCTTTTTGTTCGTCTGTGTGGTCTCTTGTCTGCTTGTTTATTTGTTTCTTTGTTATCTTTGTCTGTCAGTCTCTCATCTCTCTCTCTCTCTCTCTCTCTCTCTCTCTCTCTCTCTCTCTCTCTCTCTCTCTCTTTCTCCTCCCCCTCCCTCCCTCTCCCTCTCTCTCCCTCTCCCTCCTCCCTCTCCTCTCCTTCCTTCTCCTCCCCTCCTCTCCCTCCCCTCCTCTCTCCCCTTCTCTCTCCCTCCCCCCTCCTTCCTTTTCTCCCTCCCTTTTCCCTCTCTATGGAATGTGTTCGAGCGTGAGTCGACGCGAGAAATGCCGTGGATTATCTACGTGTAATGGTTTATAGTGTGGATTTAGTGCCTAATGTTTTTTATTTTATGTTTGTGTGTTGGGTGTACCGGCTTTAGGGCTTTGTTTGATAGGCCTACAACAACCCCTTAATTTTTTCTGCCTTATTTTAGTGAGTTATTATGGTAATGTTTCGCTTTTAATATTATGGTGGTGTTATGTTACGATAAATGAAAGATAAATCTGTATGCGTAAAAAAGGTCGATTGTTCACTTCACAAAGGATTCCATTAATATGGATTTCGATTTGCTTCTGTCTGCGATATCCAATTATGCTATCAGTCTCACGGGTCAGTATGTGCGTTTAGGGTTTACGGGCAATGCACGGAGGTAGCGATGAGTAGCTACATGAGAAAGAAAATCATCGGTTTCCTTAATGAGGGTGACGGGTGAGTGGGGTGGGGAAGAGGGGGACAAGTGAGAGGGGTGATGAAATGAGTGGGGTGGGGAAAGGGTAGAGGACTGGGCCCCCCTGCGGCATGAAGCATACCTCAAATATACCTGCTTCACCATTGAATGTTAGTGTTTTTTTTTTTATTCTTGAGATCGATATTAAGGCTGGGCTCTCATGGGGCAGAAAACATACCATCACCTGAACGTTATTTCCTAAAATACTTTTTAACACTATAAAATAGATACGTTTTGTATACATTGGAGTAGGCATAGAACCGGGGTTATTAGACTAAACATTCATTGATCCCGGGAGGTACGGTATTAGGTTACAAGGGTTCATCAATAGCTTTTGGACAAATTAAATTTCCCCCGCATTCCCTTTATGAAAATAAGCTCCGTTGATTAGGCAATTCAGTGACCGTTCCCCCAAAATTCCCTACATCAACCATATCCAAATTCCCTTTTGTCTTTGCCTCCGTGTGGGAGAAGCGTGATGGCCGCAGACGCATTCCCCAGGGTATGCACATCAGGGCGGGTCGTCTTGTTGACGCCTCGGTGCAGGTCCTCGCGGTGATATCTTCCTCTTTCATCTTTCGTGACCTTTCCCCCTCCACCACACCCACGCACCTGCACCTCGCCCCAGTCCTCTTCGTCATCCACGTGCTCATCCTCGTCATCCTCCTCATCCTCGCCATCCTCATCCACCGTTTTACTGCCCCCTCCTCCCTTGCGTTGCTTTACTTGCTGACATTCGGGAGAGGAAGTGGGAGGAAGGGGGGAAAGAGAGGGAGGGGAGGAAGGAGAGGGAGGGGGAGACGCAAGCACGAAATGGGTCCTGGAAGCAAGAACTAGACGCCGGCGCCAAGGCCACGAGGGAGGCGGGAGGGAGTGCATGTGCACACACACACACACACACACACACACACACACACACACACATATATATATATATATATATATATATATATATATATATATATATATATATATATATATATATATATATGTATATATGTATATATAATATATATATATATATATATATATATATATATATATATATATATATATATATATATATATATATATATATATATATATATATATATATATATATATATATATATATATATATATATATATATATATATATATATATATATATTCACATATATATATATATATATATATATATATATATATATATATATATATAATATTTATATGCATGTATGTATGAATATGGGTATATATATGTATGTATGTAACCCTGCCATATCCATATATTACTATATTCTACATATTTTAATTATACACACTATATGTTTCCGCACATACATATTTCAACGTGTGTGTGTGTGTGTGGGCGTGGGCGTGGGCGTGGGCGTGGGTGGGGGTGTGAGATTGTATTGTTTGTATGTGTTCACACACACACACATACATATATATATATACATATACATATACATATATATACATATATATATATATATATATATATATATATATATATATATATATATATATATATATATGTATGTATGTGTGTGTGTGTGTGTGTGTGTGTGTGTTACATATATATATAGATATGCTTAAATAACTGTTCATACAGTAGAAGCTAAATGAATAAAAAATAAGCTGTCTCATACATAAAATATGTGAATTGCGTATGCACGCGAATCCATATATTTATTCGTTAATAAAGGCAACACAAAAACACATGACCTGGCTAATGAGAGACGGGGGACTCCGCGGCGTGAAATAGTGGCTGATCGCAATTTCCAGTTCCTCGTTCCTCGTGTGAGACAGGCGAGGGGGGGGGGGTGTCTGGGGGGGAGGGATATTAATAATTGTTTTGAAAGTCTTTAATGAGGTTTAGATTTTTTTTTACATGTCATTTGGGTGTGGTTTGAATTCTCGGTGTTTGTTTTTTTTCTTGGTATTAATTATGTAATGTTATTTATGATTTAACATGACTAATATGTTTTCTTTTTATTCTTTGCAGGTGAGTTGTGTTTACTTTTCACACGTTTTCTCGGCAGTAAGTACCCCTAATAGCTTATTTACATATTACACAGTCCACTTATTACTTAAAGTAGACAAATAGACCTTTTTCTTGGTCTTGTTTCTTTTCTTTTTGGTCACTGCGAGAATTATGCTGTATTTTTCAAAATAATGGTTTTTTTTATTGAATTGCAACAAGCCTGTCATCTGATATTCATGTTAGTTATGCCTCATTTATTTTCCATTAAATTGAAGCTCTGGTCCGTGTTGAATTAAATTAGATTATTAATTTTTACGTTTTCTTTGTTTTATATCAAGTAGGTAAATACCTTCGCAAAAACGTTTTCATTTACATTTTTATTATATGTTATCGGACAGGTAAATGGGTACACGGAAAAGCGTTTTCACATTTACTTTTTATTGCAAGTTATCGGGCAGGTAAATGGTCACACGCAAAAACGTTGTCATTTACGTTTTCGTTAGTTTTTTATATCATTTGTTTGAATCCCCATGCTTAGAAACGTTTTCGGAACCACCACAGCATCCCCCAATATCACGCGGAAGAGATTACGTCTAAGAAACGAACTCTGGTGTATCTGAGTGCCATCCCCTTTCTTCGTCCAGTATTGGCAAGCATCCGTCTAAAACCGTTGAGAACCGCACGCTGATGTGCGGCTGGCAGGTATTGAGCAAAGGCCTATGTACGAGTGATGTATCCTGTCAGGGTAGGAATGCACGGGCAGCAGCACCGTCTAACAGCTTGTCATCGACCTGTCGCCATTGTCTTGCTGTTGCAGAAATGGCGTCACTGAGCGGATCGGATTGCAATTCCTGATTTACGGGGTCTGTTTTCATTAAGAGAAGGTTATTTGATATCAAGTGTTAGAGATCACGCAAGATAGTAAATTTTGTACTTACTTAAGTCTCTCTTTTATTGTGTATTTACATAGTTACTGAATAGTTCCAGTATTTTATTTTTTTACCTTTTATCAGACGATTTAGCATAAATGACGTCGTTGTGGAGCGGCCTAGGGCGAGGTGAGGTGCTGAATGGCCCTGGGGGAGGGTAACCCAGAACGACGGATTACGTGGGGCTGTGATTGGGGATTACGGGGATTATGCTGATTGGCGCCGATCATCGGTTGCGATGGTGTGGGTGCGAGTGGCTGCGGGGCCCCGCGGAGACAATTATCCCAGGGCTAATATTTCGGTGGGGAATGAGGCCTTTGTCCTTCACTAATTCTCTTCGGTCTTTGTTTAATTCAGTGTTGAGCGACTCATTTGTAGTGTTTTGTTTACAATGTATTGTTATTAGGCTAACATATTGTGGTGTCCAGTTGACATTGTATAGATATTTTGGGAGAAGAGAGCCTCTTAAGGCTTGCAGGGAGCAAATACTTCCACGGAAGGGGCTCGAGATGCTAGCGCGTGGGTAGTTTATTCGAGGTCAGATGGCCATTACACAATGTGTATGATATTAAAATATGAAACGTATATGTTATGAACGTCACTTGGGAACTAAAGTCAAAATTTATTATACTGCAGCATTGGATTTATGGTCACATTCATCTTAAATGCTAATAGTTTCTCAAAACATCTTAACAGCGGCTGCAGCATCATAAATCTGGTTTAGATCTGTTCCTTGCAGTTCATCTAATGACGTAATTCGTGTGCAAACAGAGTCGCAATATGTCCAGTGGATTTACAAAGCAGCCAGGCGTGGCATTACACGTTAAACCGGTGTATTGACATCCCGCCGCAACATATAGGCAACATCGTCCTAGGGTATGTGAGGGTGCACGCTAGCACTAGGGGGTCATGATTTGAGGAAAAAAGGGTGCAGTAGGGTGCAGACAGGTGTATGACCACCCCCTTTTACACCTCACACTCGGAGCAGGAGGGCTGACCTCGGGGGACCATAGTTTTCACGCCCCTTATCTCCTCCTCTGTGTACATGTAGCAGAGGGGATCTTATCTCTCGTTTTCTCAAAGGTGTTGAAGTTTTTGACCTGTTTTCTCTCGGGTCAAGATACAAGATGCTGCTTTTTATGCGTCCGTGCTCTGGGAAGCTCTCTGGTTACTTCCTCCGGGAAGCAGGAAGAGAAAGCGCGTTGCATAGTTGGCTGTCGCGTTTGGTTTTCCTGTGCTGGGATTCGCCGTAAAGTTGTTTTCTTGGGAAGTAGTCTGTTTTGTTTTCCTGTTGCGTGATACGTATTTGTTGCACCTATTCTTGTGCAAATTCGTTCGTAATCCGTTTCATTCATAGTGTGTTGATTTCTCGTGAATATTTGATTACAAGGGAGCTATTGCTAAATACGCGTCACGTGATTAGTCTAACGAGTCTTTAGGTTTCTGTAGTTTCCGTCGCGAAGCAGAATTTCGGTGATTTTGAAACGATTAAGTCTGAATAAGGAATGAGAGATTTCCCGGTGATTAATATATACCTTTTACTCAGAAGTTCGGTGAGTTTGATTAGTTGATAGAACGACTGATGTTTATACAGGATATGATTTCAGACCGTAAAATATCCATAGAACGACGACGAAACTTGAGCAAAAGAAAGTTGGCGTATCAGCTTGGCGGAAGTTTTGAGCTCTCCAAGTCAGAACCATGATTCTCACCCTGGCATCCACATTCTTGGCCAGTGATTGCGGGAAATTCCTTCACATATAGAGGGGATGGGGGAGGGGGCATGGGCGAGGGAGAGGCGGGGGGGATTAATATTCTTGCACCAATTTCCGCGCGAAAGACACACTTGGCGCCACAGTTTGCTTCGTCACGAGGCTGCAAATCCGGAAGTGCGAGGGCGGCCGGGGAGCAGCAGCAACAACACCGTCTTGTGTAATGTCACACCCGAGGAGGCGACCGCGGGGCAAGATGAGCGAGGGAGCAGCGAGAGCATCAAACCGCACTATTTCTTGTATCGGATTTCCGACATCACGAACACCACTTTAAATTCGGTTTCCTGTGAATCGTCACGTATTTATGAGACGGTGGTTTTTCTTGCGCGATTTTTCCTCTTTTATCGTCGGCTAAAAATAGTCTGGGTGGCAGGTGGTTCGGGTGGCTGAGCATGCGGAGCTCTGTTCATGTTTTCCTAATGATATTGATAGCCATGGTGCACACGTGGAATATGCAATAATGCTGATAAAAGATCAAGAAGAGTGTTAAGAATAATAGCAATAGCAGTAATCCTAAAGGTCAAAGGGTAGGATCTACCCTTATAATAATAAATTTGACGCTATTATTATGATGACCCACAATAAAGGTATGGTTTACCCACCGCTGATTAGGACTTGTTACAAATGAGCGTACTAATTGTAATGAATATTTCATACACAAATTCCAATTTCTTGGCGGTGCGTCTTCTAAGAACTCGAAGACACTTCCGTCTTTGCGTCTGTCCTCATCGGCAGCTCCTTTTCGTCGACGGCCCCACCTGCTCCTCGTGGCCAGGAATTCCTCCTCTGGGACAAGAGTCCTGCCAGGCGATTTTCTCCCTTATGACGTCGGCGCAGAAGGCGTAAGGGACCGGAGATGCGACCGGGACGTAGGGACGAGAGTCCTTAATTAGCCAGGGATTAGGAGTAGCTTATGAGTCTTTTATTTTCCCCTGTGGCTACACCCCGGGGATTTACAAGTCGATGAACATTTTCTCCGAAGAGGTCTGACTGAATCTGCGGTTTGCTGTGGGGGAGGCCTATGGTACTTTTTAAAATCTTGACTGACGATGGCAAAGAGTTGATAGATATTTTTTATCTTGCTTTTTAAAATGGAGATGTACGTTTTTGTTTTTATTTTTTTATGTGAAGGAACTGATGAGGTATATTTCTTGTTATTTCCATGCCCATACGTAAACTACCATGTCTAAACGCAAATGCATACAAAAAACATTTTTCTCTACGGATATTGATTTGTAGGGATTCCACCGGTAGATATTCTGGATGTTTTTTTTCTTTTTCTCTCTCTCTTCTTTTCTTTCCTTTCCCCCTACATACCACTGGATGAATGGAATGGAACAAAAACAACATTCCACCGCGAATGAGTTTCGTCTAGACAACAAAACCTCCTCAGGCTGCACGTGGCCAGAGCTCAGGTCAGCCTGGGTGATCCACCATTCATCGAGGGGAGGGCTGTGGGCGGGGCCAGACGGAGGGGGTAGGGGAGAGGCTAGGGGGTTTTGGGGGAGGTCGGAGGTCGGAGGTCTTCCCTGGGATTATATTTACTGTGATTAATAGGTTTTTAAAATGTTCCTGGAATTTGTTTGTCGAGTAAATTGGTATGTGATAAAATCGTTAGGCTTGATTTAAATTATGGGGACTTCATAGTGTAATGGTTTTGATAGACATTTGTGTTGAGAATTGAATAATTCAATATTCTTACGATTCCTTGATAAAATGAAATAAAATGTCAAATCAAGAAATAAATAACAAGCGGACCTGGAACACCCACTCGGCCATGACTAGCAGCCCAAGCCTCGAGATGTCTAGGGCAGGCAGTGCGAGAACGAGAGGCTGAGGGACTTGGCATGTCTGGGGAGGCGGGGCTGAGGTCACGCGGGAGGGGGGGGGGGGGAGGAGGAGGCCAGGTCAGAGGTGTGGATTTTCTGGTCAGTTGTTCGTGACGCCGTGAGTTGGACGGAGGTCGTGGTGCTCTTCTCCGTCAGCGCGGTGTGGGATTTGTTGTGATGTGCCCCTTCTACTAGAGCTGGATGTGCGGTTGGGATTGTGTGTTATATAACGACTGATCTATTCAGTGCTTTTTACTTCACGAAAATTCGAACCTCATTATGGTATTATAACGACATTTCCTCTGCTTGTGAAAGTGTTAGTGTGGTTGTGCCTACTTGCGGAGGTTGTGATGATTGCGTGCAGCTATGATGGTCCTGCTGCCGCTCACGCTTAGAGACTCGCACTGCCCCAGCTACGGGATGTGCCGCACGAAGCCCGAGAGCTGCGGCGCGGCAGTTCGTCCGCGCGAGAGGATGGGCGGCTGGGGGCGCAGCAAGAGCATGTCCGCCAAGTGCTGGTGAGCGAGCTCCCCTGGGGCAGTTGGTGTGCATCAATTCTTAGGGTCGAAGCAATTCATCATTGGGTCCAGATATTGTATTCCACCTTTGATGCAATTTCAGCTGAAAACATGTCCCAAGTTTCCATAAAGGGTTAGCAACGGCGAGGGGCATGTCATCTCAATTTTTCAAGGATCCGGTTACTGCGCGGTTGTTTGCAAGAGCAAGCGCGCTCTCGTAGTCCATCCCGGCACTCTGGCTCTTGCGTCAGTGCCAGTTATGGCACCATGGCTCATAATGCACCGTCGCCCCTGTGGGAAAAGGAAAGGCACAGACTTTACAACTTCGACAAGGCAGATGAATCCCGACCTTAAGGACCTGACAGTCAACATTTTAAAGTTTCAAAGGGTAATTAAACACCTGTTGATTGTTATCTCGAAAAAGGTGTAATGCGCGAAGGGGTGGCTTAGGTGACACACGCTGACCCCGGTGACCTGGCTGACCTTCGCGAGGCTTGTTTAGGATTAAGCAGTTCGACTCTGCAAGCTAATTACGGCGTGGGTGGAATTGGGCGAGCAGCCTCAACTCTTGTTTATTTTATTAATTTGCTCGTTGTTGATAAAAGTGTTGTAATTATCATAACGCTAATTGTCATTATCAATTTGATAATGATCATCATTAACATTATCAGTGATGATTATGTTATCGTCATTGGTATCATTATTTTTAGCATTTGATACGTCATCATTATCGTTATTTGCAATGTCATCATATTCATGTTTAGTATGTTGCAAATAAATGAAGCAAGGCATGTTTAAATTGTATACATGTTCACGGCCGATGGTGAAGAACAACATTTTCCGTGTTTTTCTTCTCGTCCACTTCCCTTTAGTCGAATTGGGGTCACGGTAGACGCTGCAGGACGGACGGGGCGGGAGAAAGGAAAAATCCCATCCATTACGCGGGAGTCTCTAGTTTCTCGGTCAAGCGTCGCAATATTGGTCGCTTTTACGTAAGCCGTAAATAACACCCACTCGTTATTTTTTTCTTCTTTTTTTTCTCGGGGAAAAATGTGAGGACTTGAATTGACTCGGTTTTTTCTTTCTTTCTTTTGTTAATTGATGGTTAGTGAATAGCAAATATGGCTTTATGAGATTTTGTTATGAATAAGAATCTCATAAAGCCGGCAAACGTTTCAAATGGCTGCCGCCGTAAAGGGACTGTGCGAGCGGACGCCATTCCCGGCCCCTGGCGTCCGACGAGGCGCTCTTTCTCACCGGAGAGAAATGAGTCTTAGGTCTGGCACGCTCAGATAAGCTCCCCTTCGGACGTGCTGGGAATCTGTCGCGGGCGTTTCCCAGGGGAGGCCGGGATCGGTGGCACTTCCGGGAGAAGCGGCTTTCGAAACAGGAACGCACGACGAGGGGGGGCTGCGTGTCGGTGGGGGAGGGGGGGGGGGGTATTCATGCAGGGAAAGTACAAGGGTGAAGGCTTGGGGTCTGGCGGGGGGGGGGGGTTGCTTGACGGTATGGGATGGGATTGAATATTTTCCTTTTCGCTGACGCTTTGGCGGAATTCTTGCGAGGCCGAGATGCGTACGGTTGGCGGGAGATTGGCTGATAAGGGTGATGTTCTCGCAGCCGTCAGAAATGGCAGTTAATTGAATGTTAGGAAATGATGGTGTTTTTATTATTAATCTGGCTAACCCCAAACAAATGAGAAATTTGATTGTGAAAATTTTTGTACTCACATTATGTTCATCCGACTATTATTAATAAAGTTTTGCAGTTATGCAATATATACTTATGCGTTCGTTATACGGGCCTCGTACACTGAGTGCCGAGGATTAAAGCGGCATTAAATCCAGCCGGCTCGCCCAGGCTAGTAATTACGACGGCGCAGCAGAGGTCACACGACCCAATTTGAGGCGGGAGCGCTTCTCAGCAACAAAATTAATCTCGCTGTAGAGGAGAAACATTCGTAAAATTACTGAGGAGTCTGATTAAGGATTAAGGAGAAGCGCTGGAATGGAATGCGCTGTGATGTTCACTCGACGCTGGGATTGCTCACGTCCGCGAAATAAATCGCAGGAGTGGGACGATATTGTCCGTGTTCACTTTCCCGCAAATGGGAGAGTAGATTCAGGCCGTTTTTATATGTTTATATTCTATGTACGTGTTTGTCAAGCTTTTCGCGGCGTCTGGAAAATACGCGAATAATCCTCTTAAATTACCGGGAACCAGTTTACCTGGTGGGGGAGCCCAGGTGTGGAGGAGATCGGGTGGGGGCGGAGGCGGAGAGAGGAGAGGGGGGGGAGGTGGCGGGTAACAACAGCTGGGGAAGCGTGAACACCAGACACGTGCGCCCGCCAGCCTCACCGCACGTGAAGCACGGCCGAGCATATGTGATTACATTTCAGGTCATTTGATCTCACTCCCCGCGGGCCAGGCCGAAGATGCACAAAGGAAGAGCAATGCAGAGATTGTACCTTGTGCAGTTGTGTTGGCTTCCCAGCTCGTGTCCCCCGGGGAGACCGGAGCCTGTCAAAGGGAAAAGATCATGTAGCACTTGGAGATTGAAGGGCTTGCTTTTCGGACCTGCCTCAATGCTAGGCCTCTGCTGTACAATGGGAGTGCATGGTTGGTAGATGGGCTCTCAGGGTAAATGCACTAAAGCTGATGTCTCAATTGTTGCATATGTAGAAATTGATTCTAAGCGGGAGGGCTTCAAGCGCTGCCACTTCGCGGGCGCAGGTGTCGTACAGAGAGGTACTCTCCCTAGAAGACCCGGCTGCCGGACGTCTGTCTCCCCAAAAAAACTTAGCAGTTGAAGTAAAATTAAAAAGAAAAAAAGTCATATTGAAGTCGACGAGCAATCTATATGCGATTAGATCTGTCGAAATAATTGACCGAATAAATGTTTTCCTTTGTTTTGCAAGGGGTGGTGCAGATTTTGGCTAAACCATTCCTTTGTCTTTGTTGTTTAAACAGTACTGTTGTTTTGTTAACCAACAAACAAATCAGTCCCATGTCTATATGCTTTTTTATTTATCTGTTGTTGTTCGGTGCAACCAAGATCAGTAAATACCACCAGATTTCCTGCACATTGATGGTCACTAAAACAAACACTGGCGAGCTTGTTTTTTCTATTTGACTGCATACGTTTTATGTAGGATAAAGTTTCTTCACCATTTAATAACATTTCACCGAACTCTAATCGTTACGGCTGACGATTGTCACGACGGACGATTCGACTAGCCTGCTTGCATCCCCACCGTGTGCACTGTAGCGTCTCTGACACCATGGCCTAGTTGTTTGCCTGGGTGTGGCATGGGTGTAATCAACGAACCTTACGACAATGGCGCTGGGGTTTTTAATCCTTTCGAAAGAACTGTAGTAAAGGAACGACTGGGATACCTCGGCCGTTTGTTTGTATCGTATTCGGCGTCGTCTTCGTCAGTATCTTAGAGACGAGAAGGCGGCCGGTGGCATTCGCTCTTTGTTGCTTGCGCTAATTGGTGTCGCTGGACTTCGCGAAGGAATCATCGGATGAGGGTCCGGAATGGTGAGCGCGTTGCCGTTGTCTGCTTCGTTTGACACGTGTGTGTGTGTGTGTGTGAGAGAGAGAGAGAGAGAGAGAGAGAGAGAGAGAGAGAGAGAGAGAGAGAGAGAGAGAGAGAGAGAGAGAGAGAATCAGTCCATGTCATTTTCATTTATCATTTGTGTTTTGCATATCGAATTAACGTTTTTTTTTTCCTTTTCATTGCAGGTAAGTAGCGGGTTCAGCAACTGGGTTCGTGCATCGGTGGTAACGTATTCCCTCGCACGACTTCCAATTAGTCAACAAAGTACAGCTGTGTCGTGACAGCTGGTGCGAAGATGTTCACGCGACTTGTTTACTCTTTCATAAAGAAAGAAATGTAATCAGTAAAGACAGGAAATCTGCGTTCGTGACTACGCCAACAAAGCTTTCCAGCCGCAGGCCCTTATGTGGAGAGGCTCTCAGGGACAAAGGAGTGTCATTCAACACGGTGTTCGTAAGGTCGAAATAGCTCAAGCCTGAGACTCACTTTTCGGCCTTATGGCTTCGGGGTTTCTTGTGTGATAGCGCTTCGGGAACTTGGAATAATTCGGAACTCGAGAACCCTTCATGAATCCTTCTTCATTTTCTCTTTTGTGCCTCGTGTTGGGTCACATTTTTAAACGCTCTTCATCCTCGGTCAGCAGGAAATAGTTATGCCGAGGTTGGCTATTCGTCAGTGACGTAAAATCTTCATTGCATAATTTTGGAGAGAATGTCGTTTGTTACAATATTTTACAGGCGATTTACGGATGATAAACTGCCCAAGAGCAAAAGCGTTGGTGAGGATGCTGGAGAATCTGTTGTTGCCTAATTTGCATAGACTGTTAGGAGCCTCGAGCGCATTAGGGACCGTCGGTAGGGACCTGTATGTAAATGTTTTTATTTCAGGTAATATTCTGCCTTCTTGTTTACATTCATGTCTTGTAGTAGTACCTGGATATGGGCAGTTTAGTTTGTAACCGAGCAAGAATACAAAAGCCAGCAAGGTCGCAGTTTATAGCACAGATTTTAAAATGTATTCGTTTGTGTAAAAGCAGTGATACTGTTATGGCGTCCGTGCAAAGGTGTGTCGGGGAGGGAATGTCCGGTACTTTCCAAACGTTTCGCGAAAAAATGTCAAATCATCGGAAAGCGAAACAGAAACCCATTTTGCACCAGTTCACGTTCCTGACGGGCGCCCTACGGTGGAAGGACCCGCACTGTTGGTTTTATCGAGGTGTAAATAGGCACTAAAATCTTGTTAGCAGCGCGGGCACGTGGATATCTGATTACACTTTTTAGAAATAAAAGAAAGAGAAGTCGGTTTTCTTCTCTGTGAATAATAAGCATCATTGACAAGAGACAATGGCGGTTGAGGCTTCTGGAGCGGAGAATCTCTCCCAATTTAGTTTTCCTTTCAAGTGATCCAGCGAGGACCGCGGGCGACATATTGATCCGCGACTTTTACTTGGCTGCTGCAAAGTTATTCCGCTTGTTGCATCCTCATCCTCCCCCCTCCATCCACGGCATCTTCCCCTCCACCCCCCTTTCCTGGTATCTCTCACGCCCATAATACATTTAATATCAGCGCAGTATTCTCCGGGCGTGGAGAGCGCGGGCGTGCACGAGGGGAAGAGAACCCAACCGATTCGTGACCTACATATAAAGTTGATATAAATGTATCCGTCTTCAATTAAGCCTTTAGAGCTGTTACTCTTGGGTGTCGCCTGCTCGCAGTATTGCTCAGTGTGTCACTTGCACGGTAGGCCGGTTCTCGTGGCGGCCGGCGAGCTCCGTGTCGGGGCTTGCTATTGTCGTGCTGACGGCGAGCTAATTGTCTTGATTGTACGACGCGTCGGATGCCTGCGTGGCGCTCTGGGTCCCCTCGTCACGACCTGCTCCATCCCCGACTGCTTTGCCCGTGTGATGAACGTCCTCGTTCCGCGTAAATGACCTGCTTTGCTGATTCGCCAATCACGTTCGCTGGCTCGATAGGTCGGCACCGTTTATTTTGAGATTTCGAAAAGCCGTCATGAACAAGACGAGAACACTGTACTTCGTACATTATTCAGAAAGTTATTTCGATTCCCTGCGTCGATTTTTAAACTAAAAATCGCTGGAAGTGATCAAAGCAAAATACGCAGAGTACGAAGCGCGGAATGGCAAGCTCGGGGGGGCTGGCGGGATACGGAGGGATGGACGTCGCTTTGCTGGTCCGCTGCGCACGGGCCTTGGGGCTGACGAGCGCTGGTCGGGATTTTTGATGTTGTGACGTCCGATATTATGGCGCGAATAATAGGTCGAGGAACAGTCGAATGAGAATTATTGTCGTGGATATATCTTGCGTTGTTAGATTTTAGTCGTATCGGATGATGTAATATCTAGCATGATGGAGGGGCGGACGCAGGCTGTTGTTCATACTAGCCTGCCTCCACAGGCACATGCCTGCTCGCCCTTCCTTCCTTCCTTCCTTCCTCCGACCTGGTCTTGAAGCAGGGAAGGTCAGGTCACGCCGGAACTCTTGTCTGGGCGTGTGCACGTGGGGCCGTACCTCACCGCGCACGAGTTGAGATTGGGAGTGCTGATTGGATGTGCTGATTGGGAGTGATTGATGATCCGTCCACAGGAGCGTGTGTGGGACAGGAAATCTTGATGGATCTTAAAGCCGTTGCTGCCGATCCTCGGGCCATATGCTCCCCCTCTCTTCTTCCCTTCTTTCCTTCCCCCCTTTCCTTCCTTCCCGCTTTCCTTCTCCCCTTCTCTTCCTTCCCTTGTTCCTTCTCCCCTTCTCTTCCTCTCTTCTTTCCTTCTCTTCTTCCTTCCCGCTTTCCTGCTCCCCTTTCTTCTTTATCTCCCGGGCGGACTAACTTTTTAAAGCACGCATGCATGAGGATATTATAAGAGGATGTTAATTTTAGATAGAGACATAATTGTTGTTGATAAAGAGGACTAGACACGACGCGCTATTTTTTGGCTGAAAAATGCACTGTGGATTCGAATTTCGATATGTTGGACCTCACCCTGTATCCGGCGTGGTCTTTTTGTCAAGCAAATGACGGTTAATATTACAAATTTTCGGGTATCAAATGGTCCAACGCGATCACGGCAGAGGTCAGAGGTTCGTCAGATCCCTGATAGGTCACGGTGCCAATCTTAACAGGAAGTGCCATGACCCCTGTTGACCCAGTAAGACCCAAGGTCACTGGCACTCGACGGGGAATAGCGGGGGAGGGGAGAGGGCGCCGTGACCTGTGCTGTCTCGAGGGTCTTGGTGCCCTGTGATGGATTGCTTCTTAAGAGCCTGTTTGTTGTTTACCCTCGGCTCCGGCTGGCTCTGGGACGCGAAGAGGCTTGGGTCGCACGCCACTTCTCCCACTCTGGTTTTCGCGCGTCCGTCCTCGAGGGGGGAACAAATAGCGCATTTTTGTATCTCGGCGAGCCAGTGTTTATTTGATAATTGCCCACATCCTGTAGATCGCGACGCCGTGTGAATTAAGACCATCCTTATGAGAAAAACATGGCCTTGAGCGAAATTTTGTGTTATTTCTTTATCGGATATTGTTTCGCGTTTATGTATACTCGTAATTCTAGCTTTCTTACTCTGCTCTAAGTTTCCATATGATAGATATTTATAAAATGCGCATTTCATAGATTTCTTCTTAAAAGAAACGGACCTGACCCATCTAGCGCCTGGTTGACCACCATATGGGTTGTGTTTCACGCCTGTCGCCCCCTGGTCGGGCCGGCCGAAGGGCCCCCGCTGCCTGACACAAAGGAGCGTCGGTCCTTCTCGGCCGTCCAGCTGGGGAGAACAATAAGGAGAAGGATACAGGATAAAGGGTTATTTAATTACTTTTACTCGAGCGTCTCGGGTGGTTGAAGTTATGATGCTGGGTATGGGTATCGTGTTATGGTTGGGAGACAAACAATTTAGCATCACGCATCACCCGTAAATCTCCTTTCTCTGATCGTGTAAATTCGAAGCCGTTCATCGCATGCCGGTGGCCCTCACGTATCGGAGAAGCATTTCCTCGCGCGGGGACGATCCCACCTGCCAGAGTCCGTCCCCGTGTTTCTTCCTCTCTTTTGTTAACATGAGCAAGAAATAATAAGGCGGGTAGCATTTTTCTCACGTTTTCCTCTTTAAATCCTTATAACTGTCTCCCCCCCTCCAACATCTCACCGACGGCGGGTTGTGGGCATTCATCACCCCCCCCCCCTGCGCTTCGAGTAGGTAGATGTGACGCCAGCTATTCATTTCCCTGAGCAAGTGTCCTCACCCATGCCAGCAAGAGCTATGAGGGGAAAGGGATCTCCGATACAACATAAGATACAACATAAGCATGTGTGGGGGGGAGGGGGTCTGTGTTACGATACGGCATAAGCAGAGGCTGGAGAGGGGACGGCAAAGAGTATCACACACCGCGACAAGCTTTTATTTACATTTTGTTATCTAGCATTAAGGATTCGTGGGTGATATGCAAGATTGATAAAACTACCTGTTGGTGTGGTGACGTGGAAGAGGGGGTATGGGGGTGGGGGCGGATTTAGGTTAAGTTGTTACGTAAGGTTTTGTGTTACGTATGTTTAGCTGAGCAATACAACCCGTTTGTAGTTGGTAAGATTAGAAGATTATTTTTTTGTTTATTTTCATCGTGGTCGCTGTCAGCATCATCCAAAACTTTAGATTTTTGCTGTGCGGTCACTGTGGACATTAACCCTTTCCCTTTTCTCTTCTTGTCCCCTCCCCCGCTCCCGTTTCCCTAACCCTAATCTCTCCTCAGTGGTATCCTCTGCGAGTAAATGCTGCAACCTGCCAGGACCCGTGTTTTGTGGACGGCGCTACAAATTGCATCTGCATTTTAGAGTTCCCGCAGAATCTTACTTCTCTCTCTCTGTTCTTCGAAATGTTGTTGGGATGGCGAGCCGATGGGCGTCTCTCTCTCTCTCTCTCTCTCTCTCTCTCTCTCTCTCTCTCTCTCTCTCTCTCTCTCGCTCTCTCTCTTTCCCTCTGTCTCTCTTTCTCTCTCTCTCTTTCTCTCTCTCTCTCTCTCTCTCTCTCTCTCTCTCTCTCTCTCTCTCTCTCTCTCTCTCTCTCTCTCTCTCTCTCTCTCTCTCTCTCTCTCTCTCTCTGTATATGCGCGTATTTACACGTGCGTGACTGCGTGCGTACGTGAGCGTGTTGGAGAGGAATCACTCAGGGCAAGGGGGGAGTGTGCGACCACGCGGAACGCATGGTGCTCGGGCGAACCGCGGGTGCCACATGCAGCGACACAGCGCCAGCCCGGAACTTCCGCGTGCACGGGGAACGCCGTGAGAGACGCGTCATGAGCTCGCACGCTTCCCTGGCCCGCGCGTGATCCGGCCCTTTCTCTTTGCTAATGTACTCCGATTCCAAAGCAGTCACTGCATCAGATCCCCGCGATACGTTTCCGTGTGTTATATGGAGATAATTATTTTTCGGTCGATGTTGCCATAATGCCTGAGCCGGAAGTTTGGCGTAAGGGAGTGAGGGGAGAACGCGAGGGAGTGTAATGGCGACCACTTCCGGCGTGTAGTCTTTCCCAGATTCAATTTAGATAGAGTTAGTTATTTACGCGTTCGCCGTTAATTGCATTTGCCCCGTGATCACGCATCCAATCAGGGCAAGCAGGCGACCAGTTAATTTAAGAAATCAGATTCAACATGCAAACCGAAGTTCCTCCTTTCGTCCGTTTCCTTTGAGTAGGAGGCACGGAGAACAGCATGAGTGTGAGGAGTACGCCGTTGTTGCCCACGGCAGGTAACTCGGCTTTTGTGGTGATGCCGTTGCTAATGGTTTCGTGAAGGTATGTTACACAGCTCTGGCGCATAAACATAGAAATAAAAGTATTTTGTGAATGCATGAATCAGCCTGGTTTTTCATCTCTGTAGATCCGTGGCAGTAGAACTTATGTCGTAATGCGGCATGACTGTTGCATATCTGCTCCGATAAATGATGTGGAAATCACGTACCAGCACATTGCGAAAGGAACGGCCTCTGCGGATCGCTGTGATTGGCCTCCTCTTTCGCCCGCCGACGCACCGGAATGCCATGACCCGCGACGGTTTAGTTTAGTGAGTGTGCGAAGGCAGGATCTCCGGTTCTTCTGTATATCTGACCGGTCTGAATTGCCGCTGGGCCGCCACGCCTCCAGACGCCCCAGCTTCCCTGGAAAACGAGCGCGACCGAGCCCGGCGGCGGAGGTCGGCGGTCGCGACCCCGGCCCTGCAAGCTGACCTGTGGCAAGGCAGCGGTGCAGGCCGAGTGAGGAAACGGGTGAGGCAACGTGGTTTCGGGAGCGAGACGAAGCCTGGCTTGTCGTAATACCCGATATATTGCGAGACTACCAGGCTTTCCACCTGATCTGGCACAGATACTCTGGAAGACTGCATCTGCGGTTACGAGGCTGGAGATCAATATCATATTTACTCGAAGGCCTTTCCTTGGAAAATTTCTAGAGTATCAATATCTGGCCAACTTCGGATTTTGGTAAAGACGTCTATTATGTGTGGCTAAGCCTTCCTTTGCAACAGAGGAAGGCCATTGGTACTTGAGTTGCATAGATTTTTGTGGGAGGCCGACGCCCGTAACATAACTACCAATTCAGTGTTTCAGTAACAAAATCTTTGGAAGCCACAAAGGCGTACCTGCGAAAGGAAACTACTAGCAATTACCGCAGCAAGTGTTGGGTGAGATGAGCAAATACCGCAGAACATCTGACCGCTCTAGCTTCTCTGTCCGCTCTCCGAGGGAAAATCCTCCTGTTGCGAACTCCCTCGAATGGCTGCGTCCTATTAGATTTCCATTCGAAGCCACATTGCCGTAATGGGAAGTTATTGCCGGACTGCTTCTTAGCTGAGTGAATGCCGCCGTGGACATTGCAGCCTCTCGCCGCCAATCGCAACGAGGATTCCCGGCGCTTTGACTGCGGCCAGCCCATTGTGTATGGTCGCATCAGCTGGGAGTAGCCTTGTGCATTGTGCTGCGAACCTCATACACAGCCGAGGTCACTCGTCGGGTTCCGTTCTTTAGGCTAATGAAGTCTGATAATCTCGGCAATTTGCATTTTGCTAATATTATATTTAGAATCAGTTCTTGGGGAAATTGTTTTCTAGAATACTTTACGAATACTTCACTCCACTGCACGTTTATGTAATCATAAAAAATCGAGAGGGTTCTTAGTGGCAGCGAAAGGGGTTCACATTCCAAGTAGATTCTCAATAAGCTAAAGAAACACGCTGTTAACAGAACGTTGCATTGACCACCTTCATTGATGAACTTATTGCAGCAGTTCGCCCTCTTGCAAAAACTCTTGGCTCTGGTACAGGGTTTGTCGTTGTAGGCAGTTTATTGTCTCGGTCACATCCATGTGCACTATTATCTCTCTCTCGCGAGATGTGTTCTTCACTGAAATGAAAACGTAACCTAGTTATGTTTTATGTATTTTCCCCTTGTCGCTTCAGTTTCTCGATGCCAAAAAATGCATCAGGCGTAGACGAATATTACCCCAGATTCATAATAAAGATATTGAAATTTCATTCCGGCGGTATAAACGTCTCCGAGGGCGAAGGGCGGGGAGACAGATGATCGATACAGTACCGTCGCGCATGTTAACCATTTATACCTGCTGGAGGGGTCGAGTGTGACCCCCCCCCTCTCCTCAAACACACACACACACACACACGCGGTGCCGATACATCACTCCTATGTCAATCTGCCTTTGTTCCCACCTCTCGACGTGATGGGTGCGCCTGTCCTCGGGGCCTGGCTGTATTTTAGCCCAACTTGCCGTGGGTTGTATCCAGTGGTGTATGAACTTGTTCGCTGGTCTCTAGCTAATCTGTGGTTTTGCGATACACAACCCCTTTCGTTTGTAATTTGTTTGTGGCTGTTTGTTGGAAGAAAAAGAGGATCATCTTGCAATGTGCTGTTCTGACTTAATGAATGCAAGCAAATAAGCACATACGCACTCTTTCCCACTCACACATACACTCACTCACTCACTCATTCTCTCATTCACACACACACACACACACACACACACACACACACACACACACACACACACACACACACACACACACACACACACACACACACACACACACACACACACACACACACACACACACACACACACACACACACACACACACACACACACACACACACACACACACACACACACACACACACACATTATATATATATATATATATATATATATATATATATATATATATATATATATATATATACATATACATATACATATACATATACATATACATATACATATACATATACATATACATATACGCACACCCACTCCACAAAAAAGAAATGTTATCGTACACGTACAGTTATCTCCATCAAATAGCGATATGACGGGTGACGACATTCCAGGTTCCGGCCTAGAGATACGGGCTTTCTCCGGTAGACATTATCGCTCACGTTAAAGTATCTCGGCCCATCTGGTGACGCGAGAGGCACTGTGCACCCGGAAGGCACTGATGGGAGATAGAGAGCGTGGTCGGGCACTCGAGTGGGGCGGGGGGGGGGGGGGTTCTGGCGTCGGTGTCTGTTGGTTGAAACATCCTTACCATCCTTCCTTCCTTCCCGCCACCCCTCTCTTGCTCTCCTTTTCCTCTCCTTCTCTCCCTCCACTTCTCTTCCTTCTCCTGCCCTATTTTTCCTTCTTTTCCCTCTCGTTCCCTCCTTCCCCTCTCCTCTTTTATTCCTTCCTGCCCTCCCGTCCTTCCCCCTCCCCCTCCCCCTTCCCCTTCCCTCCCCCTCCCCCTTCCTCTTCCCTCCCCCTCCCCTCCCCCTCCCTCTTCCCCTACCTTTTGGCAAAATAAACTGTTTCAATTTCAATCTCGGCAAAAAAGCCAGCACCATGCCTCCCGCCCACATAATTATGATGAGTGGTTTGTGATGATGGTTGACACACAATGCGGGCGGTTGATGAAGCCCAGCGGCCTACAGCGCCCCACGGTTTGAGGTTATTTATTCGGTGTTATCTTTAATTCAAATGCAATGTGATGCCTGAAGCCCTCAGCGCGTGGGGAAAGCAGCTCGGGTGTGCCACGGGAGGTTCCATAAATTGTCCTTAATTGAATTCTGTGCCCTAGATAAAATCTGCGGAGCGTCAGATCTCTAAGGCAGGTGTTTGTGTACCGTACCGGCGTGAGGGAAAACGTGGGACGGATTTTGTGGTGGTAATGAATACGGTTTTACGACTTTCGTTGATTATTCGTCCCGCTTAGGATAATGGTGGACGAAAGGAGCCGATGGAATAGTTTGTACTTGAAATAACGATAAAAGATACAATATCTCTGATAACGTTATTCGGAAACCACGAAAATTTGTTTCTCGCATAGAAAGGTGACGTGTAACTTGTTGCATGTCAGTGCATAGTGGTAACAGTAATATTGGTGTGATGCCGAGTCACCAATATTTTAAGG
Source organism: Penaeus monodon (assembly GCF_015228065.2). Lineage (NCBI taxonomy): Eukaryota > Metazoa > Arthropoda > Malacostraca > Decapoda > Penaeidae > Penaeus > Penaeus monodon. Next base: position 47,582,816 of record NC_051392.1, read on the forward strand.
GGAAAATATTATCTTGAAATTCTGACATAAGAAAACGAGCAATAACGGAAAAGGGGAAGATCGTGTGAAAAGATGCGGTCCATGGAATGTTTGAAAGTGACCCGAAGAATTCGTTGGATGATGGTTATCTCCAGTTTGAGATAAGATTCGGTAATTTGTGTGACTGATCTTATCTTACACAGCTCAGTATATTCGTTATCACCCGTGTGTCATGCCTTCCCTCCATGGCTAGCCAGTCCTGTTAAGCATTCCTTACTGTCCGGTCAGCTCTGACTCGTGTTTTCCGGACAAGGCAGAGATTTTCGGTAATATTTCTTTCGAGTAACTTAAATCAAGATAAGGCACTGTTAGTGTTAAAAGACCAGTGATTTTCAATGGAATGTGTTCGTCGTAATCTTATCGGATTGCAACAGTTTGAAAGCGCACGTGACCGCTGTGGTGTGCTTATCTCGCCTGATTTTTTTCCGCCAAAACATCAGGAAAAAAGCGCCGAGGGAATCACGGATGCACAATATCCGAGCGCTTGATGGCCACGCGGCAAGGCAGCCGAGTGGGGTAATTCAGGCGGCTTTGAGGGGAGGGAGAGAAGCATCTCGCGGATCGCAGGCAGCATCGAGGCGTGATTGCATAATTCCTCATGCAGGATAATTACTATAATGTATACGTGAGTTCCCGGTAGGAGACATGGAGTCGGAATATGACGTCAGAAGGAACTGGTTACGCTGAATGTCAACTGTCGATTATTCAACATTTTATTTTGTCAATAAAACTTTGCCTGTTCACTTTGAAGTTGCAAGTGATAATGGATATTTCTAAGCCCTTACACATATCTACTGCATAAACATTTCAAAGGGAGTACATAAGGCGTAAAAAAAATCCAGTGCTGTTGGCATCTGGTAACTGGTGGGCGTACATGGGTTCTGCCCGAGATCATGCCTCGGTCTTCGTCAGTCGTTGGGGCGAACAAGTGCGGCCGATCCCTGCACCTGGTGCATTAGATATGTATTATCGTAATCTGGTTCTTCTAATGGCGTGACGTGTGCTTTAGGGCTGAAACTCAGCTGTGTAAATCTGTATTTAAGAGTCAATTATTAGCGTAGATATCCACCTGGAGACACCTGTTTGTCGCAGTGTTGCCGGCATCGTGAGGGTGTAACGCTAGTGTAGCTGTGTCTTCTCTCTTTGGGAGTGAAATCATGTATTTTGCGGTGGTTTGAAGGACTGAGTAGTCTGAAAAAATCTGTCACATATACAAATGGCCAAGTTTTCCTAGTTTTATTATATAAACTACACACTTGGCAACTGCCCATTTCCCGCTGGCAGTTTAAACGGCGAACAGATCCAGACCAGAAGCCTCTGAGATCGGAAAAGAAATACTCTGAGAAGATGGTTGTATTTAATGGCCTTCAGTTTCTTGTCAAGGTAATGTGTCTACGTGTTATACCGGTTTTGAATTCTGAAAAAAACGGATTGCACAATACGATTAGGATATCGTGTGACTGCGTGGGTTTTGCGAACAGTAGTGGTAGTAGTAGTGGTAGTAGGCAGATACTGGAATGCGAGGCCAGGCGTCCCGCTGTAACACGAGAGCAGCATATAATGCCAGGTGTATCTTGCTTCGTATCTTTATTCTGGCGTGCGGGGGAAAGATCTAGAATAATTTCTTGCCCTGGGCCGTATGACGTCAAGTGCCCTGGGCAATAACACGCGTTTGCACAGACTTCTTAGTCATGGACCCGCCGGCTTTTTTTTTTTTTTTTTTACGAAAATAAGGGGAGGTGATGAATATATTCCTGTATTTCCAGTGTACCAAGTAACATTGTGGGCTATTTATAATGTAAATGATACATTGCATTCAATTAGCATACTAAAGTTGGTGGTGTTTTCGCAGAACTCAGTATGTAGTTGTATACATTGCGTCAATATATTTGATGTTCGTTTTGTTCTAGTATATGGGGATTTTGTGCACTAGCAAACTTGAAGGAAAATATTTTGTCCATGAATATTGTCTTACATTACCACTGTACAAATCTATTGGCTTGTGTATGAATAGTAATAACAAAGTGTTTTCTTCCTGAGTGACATGACAAACGCTCGAATAATCACACTATTTATTCTTGTCTTTCAGGCGAGCTTGGCAGATGATGGATCAAGCGGGCTGAGAGAAGTGAACCCACGGGCGGTCCGTCGCACACACAGCGACGTGGGCGGCGCTGGAGGGCGTGGCTCGCTGCATTACTCGCGTCAGCTCTCCACCCCGCAACCCATCAAGATAAGGCCCGCCCACAGATTGCCTCAACACACTGCATCCTTGAACAGATCCAAGAGGTAATTTGGCAGTAGTAATCTACCTGCATGAAGTAGCTGGATTTCTTTCTTTTTCATGATGTCGACTTCTGTTTTTTTCATCGCTGGTACACGAAATTCATACCTCATATTGATGTTTTCTTAAACTTATGATCATTTAAATCAAAACGTAAAGAAACCTTACTCATCCACCCGTTTCCTCGTTTCCAGTCTGAAGAGAAGTAAAGGCTCCTCCCATTTGCGTCGTTCCATTAGTCAACCCTTAGATTTAGACAAGGCCTACGATACCCCCGTGTCGACCCTTCGCAAATGCAGGAGCCCAACGAACACCCCCAGGAGACGGCAGCGAAGACCCTCGGCCGGCAATATCCTCAACGAAGACAACACGACTTCTGAAGATGAGATTGGAATGTCCGACTCGGAAGATTTTAGAACCGATTTGAAGAGAAGTCTGGAAGAGGTTGGTTTCCCGTCATTGTTCAGGATGCCGAGGAGGTTGTTGAGTAGTTTTCCCTCTTAATGTCCTCCGAGTTTGTAGGTTGGAGTGAGCCATATTTAAGGATTCGGTTTGTAATCGAAGTTGCTATATTACTGAATTTGAAGAGAGAGAGAGAGAGGGGGGAAACGAAAAAAATAAATAAATAAATAACAGGACTGAAATTTCCTTTCACTTGCAGGATGACGATATGATCATATATGCCGAAGCTCTGTGGGACCATGTCACCCTTGACTGCGAGGAGTTAGTGTTCAAAGCGGGTGACCTTATCACTGTGATAGATTCGAGCGACAAGGACTGGTGGTGGGGACGGATCAGCCATCGAGCAGGGTGGTTCCCGGCGGCGTTTGTCAGGGTAAGGAAAAGCTGGCAGTAGCTCACCCAGAAAAAAAAAATCCGAAAGTGTAACAGCGATTGTCTTTTACAAAATATTTGCTTCAGGTGATATTTATTAAACATATTAATATATATTTGCTATACATCAACAGTTACTAGTGAACCAGGAAGAGCACCAAGATACGTCAGGCCACCAGGACACGTCAGCTCGAGGACCAGCACGGAAACTCAGTATCTCTGGGTTATCTCACGACCAGATTCGCACCAACGTTATTAATGAAATAATTTCGACAGAGCGGGACTTCGTGAAACATTTGCGAGACGTCGTCGAGGTAGGGGCATCATGCCAGTCGTGTAGATGATTGCTTTCGGAGACCTATTGCTTTTTTGTGCATTGTAGGAATCGTGTTCATCTTGTAATTTTTTTTTCTTTCCGTTTATAGGGATACCTCAGACAAGTCCGTAAAAGGCCCGACATGTTCACCGACGAGCGAGTGTCGACGATTTTCGGCAACATGGAGGCGCTGTACCACTTCCAGAGTAACTTCTTAAGAGAACTTGAAATGTGCATCGACTGGCAAGAGCCTTTCAAGTCATGCATCGGTGCGACCTTCATACGTAACGTAAGTTTTCTCCTCAATATTGCAATCTTCATTTCGTTGACTGTATTCGTATAAATACATATATGGATGAAATTATTATGTATGTTTTATTGTCCGGAATCATTAATTAAAATCCCTATTTTTTCAGAGAGAGAAATTTGAGATCTACAGTGAATACTGTAATAACCACCCTTCGGCAGTATCATCTTTACAAGAGCTTTACCAAGATCAGAAGTACGTGCACTTCTTTGAGGCATGCAGACTACTTCAGGAAATGATTGACATTTCTCTTGATGGATTTCTCCTAACGCCAGTTCAAAAGATCTGCAAATATCCTCTTCAACTTCAAGAATTGTTAAAGTATACAAAGGTAAATAGATATGCAGGCTGCACGAGTTGATTTACATGTGTAAGAGTAAAATATGTGAAATAATAAGATTCATTAACTGTCGTCAAATAACGCATGCAAAGAACTAATTAACAACGAATTCCAGCCTGACCATCCTGACTACACCAGTGTCCAAGGGGCCTTAGAGGCTATGCGAGATGTGGCTCTTTTAGTGAATGAAAGAAAACGGAGAATGGAATGCTTAGAAAAGATTGCGTCTTGGCAGATCACAGTGGAAGGTTGGGAGGTAAGGAGATATTAACAAGTATTGTTATTAGATTCTTTAATACTCACCATGTAATTAGTAGAAGAACCCGGAACTCATTTTCAGGCAATGCAATGTAAGAAATTATGTTACCTCATGTTAGTCAGGATGCAGTACAGAACAGGCTTGTTGGATATATAAGATATAACATAATACTAGTTCAGAAATTAATAATTCCCATTTTTATCAAGGGACCGGAGCTCCTTGAGGACAGTTCACAGCTGATCTACCAAGGAGAAGTTACCAAAGGAGTTGGTGGATCCTGGCCAAAGGAAGTTACCCTATTCCTCTTTGATCATCAGCTTGTGTACTGCAAGCGGGACCTCCTCAAGCGGAACACCTTTGTTTACAGAGGGAGACTCAATCTCGATAACTGTGAGATTGTTGATCTCCCTGATGGGAAGGGTAAGGAGCTAATAGCTAATGTGTTACTTCATGATATGAAGGGAATGAATGTACTTTGGTTTAAGGTGATTTTCAAAACAGCAGACAAAAAAATCTGTATTTCATATTCATTATGTGCTCTTCTCCACAGACTCCAGCCTCAACATCAATGTACATAATGGATGGAAGATTCATAGCTTTGAGAAGAATAAGTGGTATGTTTTCTCTTGCAAAACTACTGCAGAAAAACAGAAATGGATGGAGGCATTCAAGTAAGTTTTTTTTTCCATAATGCTAGTTCTTTTATCATGCAACAGTCAAATTGGTTTGTGGTTTACTTTTTTTTTTTTTTTTTTTTTTTTTTTTTTTTTCCATAAAGTATTTTTTTATATATTAACTAGAGCTTTTTAGTCTTTAAAACTGTATCTATTTCTGCAAACTTATATATGAATCTTCAACAGACGAGAACGGGAACTAGTAGCAGAAGATGAATCTGCAGGATTTGTAGTAGCAGACAAAGCAAAACACTTGGCAAAAGTTGCAGCTCGCAACCAAAAGAATAGGCCAAAGAGACCTCGAAGTAAGTATTTCAATCAGGTCATTTATCAGCCACTTCTTTACATTTCTATTATATTTTTACCCTCCCTACAGGTTTGCTCCAGCTCATCTCTATGGTACATTATTAGTAGTTGCCTTAAGGCAGCTGCTCTTTATGATTATGATGCACATTTCACAACATAGTAATTTCTTACTGTTTTAGTATTCTTTTCATGCTGTTTCTGTTTTGTTTCTGTTTCTATATTGCAATAGGGTATCAGATATCAAGAAATAGATATACTCTATCCTCTTTCTAAGTAGCAATTTGCACCAGATCACAGAAATCCACATGAAATAGTTTGGTATGTTCTCTCACAGCCACCAAATCGCACAAGCGTGTACAAGCCATGACATACGCTCAGGCTGAACTTCTAGTCAATGTTGATCCTGAAGTACGCTCCAATAGCCTCCCTTCTGGTATTGAGCCACCTGAAGGCAAGAAGAAAGGCAAGTGTAGACAAACCTTGCGGCAAAACTGGACAAAGAGACCTGCTAACATACACATTGATTGTACATAGTAATGGTGATGGTGGCACTCACACAGCCAAGACTCTGATGCTAAATTACATTAATTAAGAAGAGCTTGTACAGCCAATGTACAACACAAGATGATATACAGCATGTAGCGTCATCATAAAGATTTGATAAATGTGATCATCCCCAACCATTTGTATATAATAAATTGGACCTCTGCTAATTATGACTATTTGTAGTGCTGTACTGACTGATAACTGATTGGTGATGGTGCTTAACTGGAATTATATTTTATAAACAATGCCCTTAATGAAGCTATAAGCTAAGTGGTGTTAAAAAGGCTTTTAGATTCTAATATTTAGCCTAGTTTTCCTCTTCTTTGATTATATGTATTTTCTCTTGCTTTTGAGGTGCTTCCTAGACAGTTCTAAAGTTGTAGTTTATATTTTATGCTGCATTTTCAAGGTCATGAAAATAATATTGATATTATTATTTGCTTAAAAATGTGATATTAATCAAATAAATGTCTACTTCAGGTCTGTGGTTCAGCTTTGGAGGTCACAAGAAAGGAAGAGGCTCAGGAAGAACTCTCAGCCAAATCCAGCACCACCCTGTGTGAGAGACATCTTTACTTCTAGCAGTGTAAAGTCTTGTCAAGAAAGCTTGAGGAAATCTGCTTTGACTTGAAGTTGAATAATCTGGTTTACTGATTACACATCATCTACAAATTGGCAGTTTTAGATGACACAAAATTTGAGTTACGAACCCAGTAAGGAAGGGTAAAAAATGAAAATAATACTCATTGGCATTTATTTAACTAAGATAGTGCACTGATGATGCTGTTCCTCTCTGCATTATTCAGATGATTATGACCAATGAACTCATTCAAGATACAGTGACATAATCCAGATTTAACCTCCTTAACAAATAAGGCTTCTTGCTGTGGAAAAAATATACTGCTAGGAGCTGTAATAGGAGGAATCTAGTCACATTCAGTTTGCTGTCACAAATCTGGGAGGCAGGGATGCAAGTTGGTGAGGATGTATTCAGATAATGAAGGTGATAATTCCCTAAACATATCCCTAATTTATTTATCTATAAGGTGATCATATCAGAGTATAACCATCACCTGCAGGCTTAGGTGATACTTTCTTCCAGTTGTGTTTTTGATGTTGTCAGATGTTAAATAACTGGCTGTTTGTTGTCACTGGAGAAAAAGTAATGAAGTGCCATTATTTTTATTAATTATCATTATTATTATTATGATTATAATTATTAATTATTGTTATTATTATTTTAACAGTTAATTTGGCTGTAACACTTTACAAGTGCTTTTCATTATTTTCAATTTTAGTTCATTTACACAAGACTAAAATATCTTAATATGACCTCCAATGGAGATATAATAGCTTTACTTAGTAGTCAGTAAAATATATTAAAAGCAACCTTGTCTATCACCTGTATCTATAATTTCTCAGATTCTGTTACTGAAAGTATTTGATGTTGCATCAGAATAAAAATTGTGATAAAAAAGTATGTAGTAATGCCACGTTCATCATTATGACGCACATGAATTTTCTTTGTCAGAAGATGTAGTCTTTCAGTTTGGCTATCTGAAGTACAGCATTAATTAAATTTCAGTGTTGAGCAAAAAGTTGTCCTGTAAAGTGTGTAGCAGTATGGTGTGTCATGGTGTTATAAAATACCAAATGGTTCAAGCAAGACAAATTTGCTTTATCCTTTACTGATTTAATGCTTGTATATAATTTAACTTTGTTTTCTATTATATATTATAGTTTATCATGTACAGTGATATAAATATATGTATTTGTTGTAAAAATGTATATAGAGACCAAAATATGTTTCTTTGACTGAAATATGTTTTATTATCCTTTTTGCAAGTTTATGCAAGATAGTATATTTGTCATATACAAACCGTAAATATACCTTACATTAAAAAACTGCTCGATTATGGAAAAGCTGACTTCCTGGTTTGAATTCTAAATTTTCCTTTGGGTAGAACTGTATTGCTGAATATAATGTTTTTCATAGTATATGACTTTTGTGAAGACCAAAGAACTACATTTCAACAAAAGTGCTCTATTGTGTGTTCAGAACTTTCATATAAATGCACTTCAGTTACTTTTCATCTTTGTTCATATATTACTGTCACACAAATTTGAAACAAATTTACATCAACTGGCATTTATATTTTTATCATGTCTACCTATTCTGAATAACCATACTGATGACAAAACATGTTTTAAAATACTTTGAACCTGTAAGAAATTATCTGCAATTTAATTAACCAT
>NC_051392.1:47596114-47601298 GCF_015228065.2 Penaeus monodon
GAAACGTGCGCGCGTGCTAACCAGGCATATGCACTGAGCAAGAAGTGGAGACTAGACGTTTTAAAGCATTTTCCCTCGCCGTTGCTAACCCTTTATGGAAACTTGGGACATTTTAGCATTTTCCAAATGTGGAACTACATATCTGGACCCAATGATGAATTCTTCACCCGAAATCCACACTGGAAATTGCATGCAAACAGCAAAACGCTCAGTGCAATGATTATCATATTCATGCAGGGGCTGCGGAGGATGTGCAACCTAACCTTTATGGGCGAATATTTTAGTAAAACCGCCAACTCGGACTGACATTCGACTCGATAATAAAATATAATATCTAAGAAATCTTGATGCCTTTACGACTTCTTAAAATGACCTACGTATTTTCAGGATAATGTATTTCCTAATGGTTCATAAGTCTCTGATTTACAGCCTCGAAGTGTAACTTACGGAAGATATTTGCAGCTTTCTCTTGCCGGCCTTGAAGAATGACCCGACGCCTCGAAGCAGCATGCGCACCTTGGACTCGTTGCGCTGCAGGTGGGCCCCGTCGGCGGCGGTCGGGAGGTCCACCGCCGAGTGCACGAAGGCGGCGGAGACCAGCCGCGGGGAGGAGGGCGTGCTCCGGTGGCCCCGCGCCCACTTCGGCGAAGGCGTGTTCTCGCGACTGCTGGTCACGCTCGTGCTCACCATCATCTCCGGCGCCTCCTCCGAGAGGCTCGCCTGCCGCTCCTCCATCATGCAGTACTCCTGCCACTTGTCTACTGACACCGAGGACACGCGGTGCTCGCGGGGAATGATGGTCGAAATCCTCCTGTTTCTTCCCCCGAGCGAGGGAGCGGGAGCGTCGCTCACGCAGCACTTGGCGGACATGCTCTTGCTGCGCCCCCAGCCGCCCATCCTCTCGCGCGGACGAACTGCCGCGCCGCAGCTCTCGGGCTTCGTGCGGCACATCCCGTAGCTGGGGCAGTGCGAGTCTCTAAGCGTGAGCGGCAGCAGGACCATCATAGCTGCACGCAATCATCACAACCTCCGCAAGTAGGCACAACCACACTAACACTTTCACAAGCAGAGGAAATGTCGTTATAATACCATAATGAGGTTCGAATTTTCGTGAAGTAAAAAGCACTGAATAGATCAGTCGTTATATAACACACAATCCCAACCGCACATCCAGCTCTAGTAGAAGGGGCACATCACAACAAATCCCACACCGCGCTGACGGAGAAGAGCACCACGACCTCCGTCCAACTCACGGCGTCACGAACAACTGACCAGAAAATCCACACCTCTGACCTGGCCTCCTCCTCCCCCCCCCCCCCTCCCGCGTGACCTCAGCCCCGCCTCCCCAGACATGCCAAGTCCCTCAGCCTCTCGTTCTCGCACTGCCTGCCCTAGACATCTCGAGGCTTGGGCTGCTAGTCATGGCCGAGTGGGTGTTCCAGGTCCGCTTGTTATTTATTTCTTGATTTGACATTTTATTTCATTTTATCAAGGAATCGTAAGAATATTGAATTATTCAATTCTCAACACAAATGTCTATCAAAACCATTACACTATGAAGTCCCCATAATTTAAATCAAGCCTAACGATTTTATCACATACCAATTTACTCGACAAACAAATTCCAGGAACATTTTAAAAACCTATTAATCACAGTAAATATAATCCCAGGGAAGACCTCCGACCTCCGACCTCCCCCAAAACCCCCTAGCCTCTCCCCACCCCCACCGTCTGGCCCGCCCACAGCCCTCCCCTCGATGAATGGTGGATCACCCAGGCTGACCTGAGCTCTGGCCACGTGCAGCCTGAGGAGGTTTTGTTGTCTAGACGAAACTCATTCGCGGTGGAATGTTGTTTTTGTTCCATTCCATTCATCCAGTGGTATGTAGGGGGAAAGGAAAGAAAAGAAGAGAGAGAGAAAAAGAAAAAAAACATCCAGAATATCTACCGGTGGAATCCCTACAAATCAATATCCGTAGAGAAAAATGTTTTTTGTATGCATTTGCGTTTAGACATGGTAGTTTACGTATGGGCATGGAAATAACAAGAAATATACCTCATCAGTTCCTTCACATAAAAAAATAAAAACAAAAACGTACATCTCCATTTTAAAAAGCAAGATAAAAAATATCTATCAACTCTTTGCCATCGTCAGTCAAGATTTTAAAAAGTACCATAGGCCTCCCCCACAGCAAACCGCAGATTCAGTCAGACCTCTTCGGAGAAAATGTTCATCGACTTGTAAATCCCCGGGGTGTAGCCACAGGGGAAAATAAAAGACTCATAAGCTACTCCTAATCCCTGGCTAATTAAGGACTCTCGTCCCTACGTCCCGGTCGCATCTCCGGTCCCTTACGCCTTCTGCGCCGACGTCATAAGGGAGAAAATCGCCTGGCAGGACTCTTGTCCCAGAGGAGGAATTCCTGGCCACGAGGAGCAGGTGGGGCCGTCGACGAAAAGGAGCTGCCGATGAGGACAGACGCAAAGACGGAAGTGTCTTCGAGTTCTTAGAAGACGCACCGCCAAGAAATTGGAATTTGTGTATGAAATATTCATTACAATTAGTACGCTCATTTGTAACAAGTCCTAATCAGCGGTGGGTAAACCATACCTTTATTGTGGGTCATCATAATAATAGCGTCAAATTTATTATTATAAGGGTAGATCCTACCCTTTGACCTTTAGGATTACTGCTATTGCTATTATTCTTAACACTCTTCTTGATCTTTTATCAGCATTATTGCATATTCCACGTGTGCACCATGGCTATCAATATCATTAGGAAAACATGAACAGAGCTCCGCATGCTCAGCCACCCGAACCACCTGCCACCCAGACTATTTTTAGCCGACGATAAAAGAGGAAAAATCGCGCAAGAAAAACCACCGTCTCATAAATACGTGACGATTCACAGGAAACCGAATTTAAAGTGGTGTTCGTGATGTCGGAAATCCGATACAAGAAATAGTGCGGTTTGATGCTCTCGCTGCTCCCTCGCTCATCTTGCCCCGCGGTCGCCTCCTCGGGTGTGACATTACACAAGACGGTGTTGTTGCTGCTGCTCCCCGGCCGCCCTCGCACTTCCGGATTTGCAGCCTCGTGACGAAGCAAACTGTGGCGCCAAGTGTGTCTTTCGCGCGGAAATTGGTGCAAGAATATTAATCCCCCCCGCCTCTCCCTCGCCCATGCCCCCTCCCCCATCCCCTCTATATGTGAAGGAATTTCCCGCAATCACTGGCCAAGAATGTGGATGCCAGGGTGAGAATCATGGTTCTGACTTGGAGAGCTCAAAACTTCCGCCAAGCTGATACGCCAACTTTCTTTTGCTCAAGTTTCGTCGTCGTTCTATGGATATTTTACGGTCTGAAATCATATCCTGTATAAACATCAGTCGTTCTATCAACTAATCAAACTCACCGAACTTCTGAGTAAAAGGTATATATTAATCACCGGGAAATCTCTCATTCCTTATTCAGACTTAATCGTTTCAAAATCACCGAAATTCTGCTTCGCGACGGAAACTACAGAAACCTAAAGACTCGTTAGACTAATCACGTGACGCGTATTTAGCAATAGCTCCTTGTAATCAAATATTCACGAGAAATCAACACACTATGAATGAAACGGATTACGAACGAATTTGCACAAGAATAGGTGCAACAAATACGTATCACGCAACAGGAAACAAAACAGACTACTTCCCAAGAAAACAACTTTACGGCGAATCCCAGCACAGGAAAACCAAACGCGACAGCCAACTATGCAACGCGCTTTCTCTTCCTGCTTCCCGGAGGAAGTAACCAGAGAGCTTCCCAGAGCACGGACGCATAAAAAGCAGCATCTTGTATCTTGACCCGAGAGAAAACAGGTCAAAAACTTCAACACCTTTGAGAAAACGAGAGATAAGATCCCCTCTGCTACATGTACACAGAGGAGGAGATAAGGGGCGTGAAAACTATGGTCCCCGAGGTCAGCCCTCCTGCTCCGAGTGTGAGGTGTAAAAGGGGTGGTCATACACCTGTCTGCACCCTACTGCACCCTTTTTTCCTCAAATCATGACCCCCTAGTGCTAGCGTGCACCCTCACATACCCTAGGACGATGTTGCCTATATGTTGCGGCGGGATGTCAATACACCGGTTTAACGTGTAATGCCACGCCTGGCTGCTTTGTAAATCCACTGGACATATTGCGACTCTGTTTGCACACGAATTACGTCATTAGATGAACTGCAAGGAACAGATCTAAACCAGATTTATGATGCTGCAGCCGCTGTTAAGATGTTTTGAGAAACTATTAGCATTTAAGATGAATGTGACCATAAATCCAATGCTGCAGTATAATAAATTTTGACTTTAGTTCCCAAGTGACGTTCATAACATATACGTTTCATATTTTAATATCATACACATTGTGTAATGGCCATCTGACCTCGAATAAACTACCCACGCGCTAGCATCTCGAGCCCCTTCCGTGGAAGTATTTGCTCCCTGCAAGCCTTAAGAGGCTCTCTTCTCCCAAAATATCTATACAATGTCAACTGGACACCACAATATGTTAGCCTAATAACAATACATTGTAAACAAAACACTACAAATGAGTCGCTCAACACTGAATTAAACAAAGACCGAAGAGAATTAGTGAAGGACAAAGGCCTCATTCCCCACCGAAATATTAGCCCTGGGATAATTGTCTCCGCGGGGCCCCGCAGCCACTCGCACCCACACCATCGCAACCGATGATCGGCGCCAATCAGCATAATCCCCGTAATCCCCAATCACAGCCCCACGTAATCCGTCGTTCTGGGTTACCCTCCCCCAGGGCCATTCAGCACCTCACCTCGCCCTAGGCCGCTCCACAACGACGTCATTTATGCTAAATCGTCTGATAAAAGGTAAAAAAATAAAATACTGGAACTATTCAGTAACTATGTAAATACACAATAAAAGAGAGACTTAAGTAAGTACAAAATTTACTATCTTGCGTGATCTCTAACACTTGATATCAAATAACCTTCTCTTAATGAAAACAGACCCCGTAAATCAGGAATTGCAATCCGATCCGCTCAGTGACGCCATTTCTGCAACAGCAAGACAATGGCGACAGGTCGATGACAGCTTTAGACGGTGCTGCTGCCGTGCTCCTACCCTGAAGATACTCACTCGTACATAGGCCTTTGCTCAATA
>NC_051392.1:47601398-47603898 GCF_015228065.2 Penaeus monodon
AAAACTATGCACAAACATGCAACCACAAACCATGCACAAACCACACACACAACAAACACAGCACACCAGCACAGCACACCACACAACACACCACACCACACCACACAACACACACACACACACACACCACAACACAACACACACCACAAAAACACACACACACACAACAACAAACACACACACACACAACAAACAACACACACACCACACAAACAACCAACAACAAACAACACACACAAACAAACACAACAACACAACACAAACACAAACACACACACACAAACACACAAACACACACAAACAAACACACACACACAAACACACACACACACACAAACACACACACACACACACACACACACACACACACACACACACACACACAAATTCACGTGTGCACAGAGACACAGATGTACTTGCACATTTTCACATGCATGCACATGTATTTAAATGCACATCTCTCTCTCTCTCTCTCTCTCTCTCTCTCTCTCTCTCTCTCTCTCTCTCTCTCTCTCTCTCTCTCTCTCTCTCTCTCTCTCTCTCTCTCTCTCTCTCTCTCTCTCTCTCTCTCCCCACCCCTCCCTCCCTTTTCTCTGATATAGTCCATGAAGAAAGGAAAAAGAGATGCATGTAATTTTATTTTTGCTGCTAGTACACTAAAATTGGTAAGGTAATCAGGGAGAAATGATTGCTGTTCAATTTTTTTTTTGCTATAAGGTAAAAAATATTCATATACCATTTTCTTCCAACAGGGATATGTGCCTGCATTTGTGCGTTTGGGACCACATACAATCCTAACTTTCATCCTCTTTGAACAACTTCGGAAAAACTTTGGAACCATTAGGGTGAATACAAATTAATAGGAGTGTTTTTAGATACTGAAAGATGTATTTTTGAAGAAGAAAAAAAGGTTTTTGATTTTAAAGTTAAAGTTGTAATCATGAAAGCTAACCTATATTTTCTTTTGGATTGTATTAGTTGTGCCCTTATATGAGACCATATCATAAACCATGTGCATTTTGTAAATTAAAATTCATTCCATTAGTGAGTAATTATCAGGTAGCAAAGGCATATATCACCAAGTTCCTTCCTTACAGCCTATGCAGTTGTTCAGATTAATTATATTTTGTTCAATTAAAAAGATCTTTTGTAGGAAATGAGTTTTCAAGTGTTTGCAGAAACTGGACTTCAACATTCTGTAATGCTATGCTTCCTGAAGTGTACAACGAACAATTAGAATGAACTAGGGCATATACTCCTGGTGTAATGAAACCAACATGTTTAGGTGCCAAATGAAAGTGTAGTTGTTACAGTAGTTGAATTGCAATATGTACATAGATGTATATTTTATATGTACATGGTAGTGGATTTTATTAGATACTTATGTGAATTAATAAACCAAGCTAACATGCCAGTACCTTAGCTTGTATCAGCTCTGTGTTAGAATAATGGATTTGCTCAGTAAAATTATGTGAGAATGTTACCAGTTCAGTGAAGGTTGTAGTTGTGGAAGTAGATAAACAAGTACACAGGTAATCTTGAAATATCTGCTTAGAAAACAACTTACATGTAATGTCTTCCATGTTTCAGGAGGATTTTTTTGTTGTGATTTATTGCCTATTATTGGAAGATGAGCTGTTGCTGGTATACTGACAAGTAATAGTAATATTCAATACATTTATATTAGAAAATATACATGTTCTTCATTCCACCACGGGAGAGTTTCAGTGCAAAACATGCGTATATTCCTAGAAGTATTTTTTGCAAAAATAGAACTTCATTTGTACACTATATTTTTTAGTTTATATATATATATATATATATATATATATATATATATATATATATATATATATATATATATATATATATATATAATTAGTATATTTTCTTATAGAAGTTAAACTTATCAATTTTGTTTTTTACAAAATTTTATTTGTTGTTGATTTCAGATATTTTATATTTTTGCAATTGGATTGCATGTGTTATTTTACATAGGAGATATTTTTGGTATAATTGCATTGTTTTTTATGCTACCCTGTTAAGATGGAACAATTCTCCACTAATATGAACTATTAGAGAGAGTTTTATGAAAAAATGGTAGAATAAGAAACTTTGTGTAGGACAATTGGTATTAGTGTAGTGCATAACCCGTTTTCACCACTTGTGTTGTTCAACAGCTACTTACATTGTGATTTGTGGAGTAGAGTTTGAATGGAGAATTGTTTTCACTGTTTTCTATTGAAATAAAGCTTTTATGTTATTCATTTTTTATTGCTTAATTTTTGTTACTAACCTTAGTAATTGATAAATTAATACCTTTTGGCACTGACCATGAATTAATCATGGCTGCCTTCCAGGTCCATTAAAATGTTACAGCTGGACAGAGTGAGAGAGGAGTGTGATCAGGTACTGTATTGTGATATTGTAATACTGTATTAGTTATTGCTAATGAATCCATAGTGCTCAACAGCCTGGTGGACCTTGTTGCACTGTGGGA
>NC_051392.1:47608898-47612162 GCF_015228065.2 Penaeus monodon
TTGCCAACGATACCCTATAATCTGATGCAACAGCTTCTTGCCAAATGTACTCCATAATCTAGTTTTTGCTGATGGAATGCAAAGCATCGCACTGATCTTGAAGACACATAGTTTGGTCTTTCTACAATGATACCTGCACTTCCATCAGTCATCTCTATCTATTGACTATCTAATCTAACATCCCATTATCATAAACTGCTTTATGAAGATATGCATAATTCTGGGTAACTGATATTTTCACTCTAAGGATGTACTATCACTGCAAGGTCTCCTAGAAGTCCCCAATGCATTCATTCTAGAAGAGCATTTACACATGCCCTGCCCACTGTGATTTTAGTTTATTATTTTTTTATACACAGATGATTGTTGTTTAGTTACCAATGAGTCAATTACAGCTTTATATAATCTAACTTGTTTAGCCACTCTGTGAATTTTTGGAAAGGTTTATTATTTTGGGTATGAATAAAAAAAAAATACAGTGCACAGTGGACATACTCAATGCCAACAAGTTAGATACCTCTAGACCTAAGTGCTTCAACCTAGCTGCCACTAGGATCTCCTGAGACTCAATGACTGATATTATCTAGTGTTGTATTATAATGACTGAATGACTACTCTACACAAACTTGATTCATTCCTGTATTCTTGAGAATAAATACACTTCCATTTCACTAGACAGCACTTTACAAACCATTATATAATTTTTCTATTAGTTCAGTAATCATTTTCAGAATGGCTCTGAGTCTCAGGATCTCCTATAGTGATTCATAATGCACTGAGTTACACACCTTTGTGAGGTTGATGAAGGTAGCAAGCATCCCACAACCAACACTCCTGATAGTAAAATGATATGAAGTGCAAGGATATGGTCTATCATGTATGTACCAAGTACTTCTGAGTCTGACCCTGCATGCATTAGCACTGCAATGTCTTTATAACGGCTGCATTCCCAGTGGTCACATTTACCTTCCCAGAGAAGGTTAACCCAATCACTACAGATTTATGTAGTCCCCTGTACTTTTTTGTGAATTTTGTTACATATAGATGGCTCTATATGTGCTCAGCCACCAAGGAGTCTATCAGTAGGCCCTCATGACCACTCCTGATTTCCCCATTCCTTGAAATTGCAGGAAAATGTGTTTTTCTTTCTAATACTACTGATACTGATAGTTATTATTCTTACTGATATTATGATTATTAAATTGCTATTAAAGTTTTGGTAACATTAGAGACAATGAAATAATACAAAAGAAACTTTCCAAAAATGAAGGAAAAGGGTAAACAGGCGAGAAAGGTAGGATTAAGGACTGACTCCTTAGTGATCAAGCACTTGTAGAGCTATCTATGTGTAAATAAAATAAATAAATTTAAAGCTTAGATACTGTCGCCCTCACCTCAGTCAGGGTGGGAGGTTCCTTGCTGATAGAGGATCAGGCAATGAGACCATGACACTACAAATATCCATGGAAACCATTAGTAGCTTTAGAGGAAACAGCTACTAAAAATACTTGGCCCAATACTCTCCTACCCACCAAAATATGAAATAAACATAGCTATCTCCTGAGTGAATTCCAAGACATCTGTAGGGAAGGTTTGCCATCCAGCTTTCTCAGGTCTTGGAAGGCAGAATGAAATATGAAGAAATGGCTTTTGATCTCAACAAGATTCCTGTGATACTGCTCCTTGTTTCCCTGCAGTGTTGGGGATAAATACACCAAATATCAATGCAATCTCGAGCCAGTCAATCTATGCAACAGGATTAACTGAAATGAGCATTTTATATTTGAATGTGTCCCACAGTGCAACAAGGTCCACCAGGCTGTTGAGCACTAGGATTCATTAGCAATAACTAATACAGTATTACAATATCACAATACAGTACCTGATCACACTCCTCTCTCACTCTGTCCAGCTGTAACATTTTAATGGACCTGGAAGGCAGCCATGATTAATTCATGGTCAGTGCCAAAAGGTATTAATTTATCAATTACTAAGGTTAGTAACAAAAATTAAGCAATAAAAAATGAATAACATAAAAGCTTTATTTCAATAGAAAACAGTGAAAACAATTCTCCATTCAAACTCTACTCCACAAATCACAATGTAAGTAGCTGTTGAACAACACAAGTGGTGAAAACGGGTTATGCACTACACTAATACCAATTGTCCTACACAAAGTTTCTTATTCTACCATTTTTTCATAAAACTCTCTCTAATAGTTCATATTAGTGGAGAATTGTTCCATCTTAACAGGGTAGCATAAAAAACAATGCAATTATACCAAAAATATCTCCTATGTAAAATAACACATGCAATCCAATTGCAAAAATATAAAATATCTGAAATCAACAACAAATAAAATTTTGTAAAAAACAAAATTGATAAGTTTAACTTCTATAAGAAAATATACTAATTATATATATATATATATATATATATATATATATATATATATATATATATATATATATATATATATATATATATAAACTAAAAAATATAGTGTACAAATGAAGTTCTATTTTTGCAAAAAATACTTCTAGGAATATACGCATGTTTTGCACTGAAACTCTCCCGTGGTGGAATGAAGAACATGTATATTTTCTAATATAAATGTATTGAATATTACTATTACTTGTCAGTATACCAGCAACAGCTCATCTTCCAATAATAGGCAATAAATCACAACAAAAAAATCCTCCTGAAACATGGAAGACATTACATGTAAGTTGTTTTCTAAGCAGATATTTCAAGATTACCTGTGTACTTGTTTATCTACTTCCACAACTACAACCTTCACTGAACTGGTAACATTCTCACATAATTTTACTGAGCAAATCCATTATTCTAACACAGAGCTGATACAAGCTAAGGTACTGGCATGTTAGCTTGGTTTATTAATTCACATAAGTATCTAATAAAATCCACTACCATGTACATATAAAATATACATCTATGTACATATTGCAATTCAACTACTGTAACAACTACACTTTCATTTGGCACCTAAACATGTTGGTTTCATTACACCAGGAGTATATGCCCTAGTTCATTCTAATTGTTCGTTGTACACTTCAGGAAGCATAGCATTACAGAATGTTGAAGTCCAGTTTCTGCAAACACTTGAAAACTCATTTCCTACAAAGATCTTTTAATGAAAAAATATAATTAATCTGAACAACTGCATAGGCTGTAGGAGGAACTGTGTATATGCTTGCACTATAATACTCCTAATGATGATTCTATTTAACAAATGCATACATG
>NC_051392.1:47612262-47624762 GCF_015228065.2 Penaeus monodon
GCTTGTTGTTAATAAAATAATTCTACAGTCAGACATTAAGCAACAGCAAAACAAAATTAATAAAACTCGATCATACAAAGGACAGTTAATTGCTGTCGTAAAACTATCTCCCTTATGCTTTTACGAATATATCTACTTTTTTCTTTTGTCAAGTTATAAATAATTTTCAAACATACATGATATTGTAGGGAGAAAATATGGATGTCTTCCAGGATACATTCATGTAACTCCACATGGTGTCACTTACAAAATAAAGGTACAATAAGCCTTGAAAGCTGAAACAATGAAAGCAATCAAACATGACAAGGCATCTGTGAGCTGGCTAATGTAAAGTTTATTCATGCATCAAGATAAAGCTCTGATGAAGTGGTTCTGCCAAGACACATTCCTTTCTTTGGATTAGTCATTAACACTATACCACAAAACTGATGTCCAGGTATTGCAACGTTTTTTTACATTCTTTCAAAGAATTGATGTGTGCTGGGGAAGGATAATTATTGTTACTAAGGACCACATTGAGTTCCAACTTGTATATTTTAATTAAGGATATTTATTAATGTATGTTCCTTGGTGTTACAAAGCATGGACCTGATGAATGCCAAAGCAAAAACTTCTAATGCCTTCACCTTTGTAGTCAAGTATATTCCACTAAATTATCTATACATGTTCATCATATTAAGATGAAATGTATTTAAAACTTTTAAAAAGAAATGTCTAATCTTAAACTAATATACTTTACCCCATAAGCAAATGGCCAAAATTTCTAAATAATTACCAAAAATGGGATATTAGGGCAATACTCTGTCACATGCAGTATAGTGTTAAATAAAATCAATATCTCATAAGTGTATGTTACCCTAGAAGGAGGAGGACTAGGAAGGAGGAGGAGGAGGAGGAGGAGGAGGAGGAGGAGGAGGAGGAGGAGCTGGAGGAGGAGCTGGAGGAGGAGTTGGAGGAGGAGGAGGAGGAGGAGGAGGAGCTAGAGGAGGAGGAGGAGCTGGAGGAGGAAGAGGAGGAGGAGGAGGAGGAGGAGGAGGAGGAGGAGGAGGAGGAGGAGGAGGAGGAGGAGCTGGAGGAGGAGGAGGAGGAGGAGGAGCTGGAGGAGGAGGAGGACTAGTGTATGTTACCCTAGAAGGAGGAGGACTAGGAAGGAGGAGGAGGAGGAGGAGGAGGAGGAGGAGGAGGAGGAGGAGGAGGAGTTGGAGGAGGAGGAGGAGGAGCTGGAGGAGGAGGAGCTGGAGGAGGAGGAGGAGGAGGGGGAGGAGGAGGAGGAGCTGGAGGAGGACTGGAGGAGGAGGAGGAGGAACTGGAGGAGGAGGAGGAGGAGGAACTGGAGGAGGAGGAGGAGGAGCGCTGGAGGAGGAGGAGGAGGAGGAGGGAGGAGGAGGAGGAGGAGGAGGAGGAGGAGGAGGAGGAGGAGGGAGGAGGAGAGGAGGAGGAGGAGGAACTGGAGGAGGAGGAGGAGGAGGAGGAGGAGGAGGAGGAGGAGGAGCTGGAGGAGGAGGAGGAGGAGGAGGAGGAGGAGGAGGAGGAGGAGGAGGAGGAGGAGGAGGAGGAGGAGGAGGAGGAGCTGGAGGAGGAGAAGGAAGAATAGGAGGAGGAGGAGGAGAAGGAAGAATAGGAGGAGGAGGAGGAGAAGGAAGAATAGGAAGAGGAGGAGGAGACGGAAGAATAGGAGGAGAAGGAAGAATAGGAGGAGGAAGAGGAGAAGGAAGAATAGGAGGAGGAGGAGGAGGAGGAGGAGGAATAGGAGGAGGAGGAGGAGGAGGAAGAGAAGGAAGAATAAGAGGAAGAGGAAGAGGAAGAGGAAGAGGAGGAGGAGAAGAAGGAGGAGGAGGAGGAGGAGGAGGAGGAGGAGGAGGAGGAAGAGGAGGAGAGGAGGAGGAGGAGGAGGAGGAGGAAAAGGAGGAGGAGGAGGACGAGGAGGAGGAGGAGGAGGAGGAGGAGGAGGAGGAGGAGGAGGAGGAGGAGGAGGAGGAGGGAGAATAGGAGGAAGAGGAAGAAGAGGAGGAACAAGAGAAGGAAGAAGAGTAGCAGTAGTAGTAGTAGTAGTAGTAGTAATATGAGGAGGAGGAGAGGAAGTGGGAGAAAGGGCAGTAAGAAATGAAGGAGGGAGAAAAGGAAGGAGAGGAAGAAAAATGATGGAGGTGGTGGTGTGAGAATAGGAGGAGGAGGAGGAATAGGAGAAGGAATAGGAGGAGACAGAGGAATAGGAGGAGGAGGAGGAATAGGAGAAAAAGTAATAGGAGGAGAAGTAATGATAGGAGGAATAGGAAGAGGAGAAGGAGCAATAGGAGGAAGAATAATAGGAGGAACGGGAGGAGGAGGAATAGAAGGAAGAATAAGAGAAGGAAGAATAAGAGGAGAATGAGGAATAGGAGAATGTGGAAAAGCAGGAAAATGAAGAATAGGAGGATGAGAATGAGAAATAGGAGGAATATGAGGAATATGAGAATGGGGAGGAATATGAGAATGGGGAGGAATAGGAAGGACAGGAGGTGGAATAGGAGGAGGAATTGGAAGAGGAAGAATAGGAGAAGGAATAGGAGGAATTGGAAGAGGAAGAATAGGAGAAGGAATAGGAGGAGGAGCAATAGGTGGAGAAGGGATAGGAGGAATAGAAGAATAAGAGGAAGAGGAATAAGATGAAGGAAGGAGGAGGAGTGGGAGAGGGAGGAAGGATAGGAAGAGGAGGAGGAGGAATAGGAGAAAGAGGAGGAGGAGGAGGAATAGAAAGAGGAGGAGGAGGAATAGGAGGAGGAGGAATAGGAGGAGGAATAGGAGGAGGAGGAGGAGGAGGAGGAGGAGGAGGAATAGGAGGAGGAATAGGAGGAGGAGGAGGAGGAGGAATAGGAGGAGGAATAGGAGGAGGAGGAGGAGGAGGAGGAGGAGGAGGATAGGAGGAGGAATAGGAGGAGGAGGAGGAGCAGAGGAGGAGGAATAGGAGGAGGAGAAGGAGTAATAGGAGGAAGGGGAAGGGGAAGAGGAGGAGGAGGAGGAGGAGGAGGAGGAGGAGGAGGAGGAGGAGGAGGAGGAGGAGGAGGAATGAAGAAGAAGAAGAAGAGGAAGAGGAAGAGGAAGAGGAAGAGGGAAAGAAGAGGAAGAGAAAGAGGAAAAGAAGAAGTGGAAGGGGAAGAAGAAGGGGAATAGGAAGGGGACAGGAAGAATAAGAAGATACAGAACATGAAGAAAATAAAAAGAAAGAAAATGCAGTGTTAAAATCAAAGAAAACAACAGGAACAGTGAAAGAAAAGATCACAATCTGAATTAAGCTTTGAACCACTCCATCATCAGACTTCACCTACAGACATAATTCACACCATGCTGCTAAGGTTACAAGCATGGTAACCTGGCTAGTCCTGCTTTATGACTGGTAATTAGGACAGTAGACCTTCGCCTCCTTCAAGCTAAAGCTGTAAAAGATAATTGTCTTAGGGTATATCCCTTACTTACAAGTAAGAGATAATTTTCCTAGAAAGAGAGCTGCTCTTCATTATTAACGGTAAGAAGTAAACTCTTATTACAGATCAAAACAGCACAACACTTTCCTGGTTATTAACAATAAACAATACATGCACTAGCAAATAACTAAGAGCATAAAACTGTTACTGTTCAATGTACAAGTCAATATGAAGCTCACACAATTTTGTTATGCCAATGCTAAATTTCATTATCCTATCCTCAGTATGTTATTTTGTAAACCAAGAAAATCTAAAAGGAATTTTGAATTTCATTTTTAATCAAAAACATGAAAAATATATATTGATGGGCTCAATTTGCTTTATTTTTTAAATGAAAAAAATCAACAAGCCTATCTATTAAAAAATAACTAATGAAACTGATAACATTAAGATCATAAATAAAATTATTTGCTAATATCAATAGGATATAAATGAGATCAAATAATATCACAAAGATATAATGATTTGACTTTAGAGCAACAAATCACTACATCATAATACATAAAATTATTCATCCTCATTTATGTCCAAATCTATAATCAATTGATTATTGGTTCACTTCATATGTGAAGAATGCATTGTTTCCTTATAAATCAACCAACATACTTGCTTTATCTTCTAGCAAATAAACACAACTAAGGCTAGATTATATTCTACTATCTCTCAAGCTAACCCTACAAACAGCCTCAAACATTTTAATTCATATATCAAGTAGCTAGTTTATCAACAACAAAAATAAAACAAAAAATGTATCACTACCTATATCTTTACCTACAAAAAAATAAATGATTACCCTACTTCAAAGCAACAAGTATGAACCTAAATGTTACACCAGTGTGGAAATGTTTAATCATTAGTGACAGTAACACAAATCAATTACTGATCTTACCTCATAAATTGCAAATCTTGTTGTTGAATAGGTAATCTGTCTAAGGAGAGAGGCTGAAAGGCCATTGTAAAGAGCTAAGAGGCCTTGACTCCTCACTATATGCACAGCCATCTGAGAGCCTCCCATACTGGCCACCTGTTGTGTCTGGAGATGAACCTGAAACCGACAGTCAACCATTACTTCTGAAAAGAACCCTACATAAAGTGTGTCATTTTTCCCTTATCTACAAATAAATAAAGAGTAATATGAATTTCTTATTTACCTTAAGCAGGTCCAGTGGGTGAGTGCAACATGCTGCTCCACATGAAGCTAGGCCCCCAAAGTACCACTTGGCGAGACGTTGTTCCCCCATTCTAATTATCCAGCTATGTATAAACCTGTATGGTTAACACAACCTGTGATTGGATAAAATATATAATAATTAGTGAATGCTTTCATCTTTGAAATTTCATATCAACAAAAATAATAACACACAAAATACACCAGTCACTACACCAGTCACTACACTACATCTAAAATCACCTTTCACTCCCAACTGAAATAGGTGTATTGCATTTGTATGAAAAAAAGTTATAATAGCATACTCTTACATGGTCATGAATTCATAAAATGGTAATAAATGCCAATAGCCATTCACACTCAACAGTGGAAATCATCATCATCATCATCATACTCATACCTGGCATTCTTAAAGATCATTCTGCATTTATATAACTCAGTTTTAAAATGGTGATTCAGCAGTTTAATTTCAAAAATAAAGCTAATCATCAGCAAGTGCATAAGACAACAGTATAAATTGTTTTATTTTCTGTACCAAAAAACATCAAGCAAATATAAATATAATTAGCTTTCACTGTATCTTCCATTACAAAAGGAGTATAAATTAATTAATCAGAATTTGTCCTATGCTTCAAGTACTACTTTCACCTATTCCTTCAAACAAATTAAAAATACCCTCTACACAGAATACCTTCTACAGACTGAAGCTTACTCTCAAGAGTGCTTAGTGACTGATAAGCTTCTGAGTGCTATCTGTTATCAGTAACTTGTTATCTCAACATTCAACCTCCATCACACATAGAGTAACCCTTTTAACAAGTCTCAGAATGACCACTATATTACTGATATTGACTGCTTAAACAATAATATATCAGTAATAATAGACAAATCAAAGGAATAGCTTTTCCAATACTTCTGATAAAGGATGATTTTTCCATTTTCACAAGGCAGATATAGGTCCTCTTAAGAAAATCCAAAACAATAGTGAGTATTTTTGTATGAACAGAATTACATATTAATATTAATATGTGTGGGAGGAAGGGCTGAAAATAATTCTCATAAAACAAAACCATAGGCATGTAAGACTGATCTCTCATATTGCCCCCCACCATACTAATTTACTGCATTTATATTCACTTAGTCCTGAGCTCTTTATATTTCATAATTCTAAAAATAATTTTGGAGAAAAGCATGTATTCTTATGAAATGTAAATACACTGGAAAAAAATGTGAAAAAAATGAAGTTGTGTGCTTTTTATTTGAAAAGTCAGCTGATTTCACTGTGTGCCAAGTTAGCATTATAGTGCCAATAATATAGATATAGCACAGGAAAACACCATAGTGCCATAAGTAATCCACAACAGTGCCAGTGATGTGCAGCTTGGTCCTACCGTAGCTCTACTGCAGTACTACTATGGCCATTATATTGCCACTTAAAATGTGCATGTAATACCTGAGCTTCATCAATGGCACTCCCAGTTATGCCAACTCACCATAAGCCACAAAAGTAATGATAGTGCCACAAACGTCCTTGAAATAAAAGATCTAATCACCATAAGTTATAACACAAGTAGTCTTTGAATTCCTTATAAAAGGCATTTTACCTATCCCTCTACTATTTGTATGACTGAATTACGATATTGCATTGTTTCTTCCAGAACGTCCTACAAAAAAGATGTCTGAAGTTTGTATTTGTTATCATTACAAACCTGTGCCAAGATTACAGAACACTTATTCTGGCAATTAACGCAAATTTATTAATCTGCCTCTTAACAATGCAGTCCAAGTCAAATGTTCTTGTTACTAACGGTGAGGCAGTTTTTCATTTCAGTGGCTGAATGGTAAGCCTAAATTTAAATGTTTTGCTGATTTTGTATTATTCTATATTACAGTGTAAATGACCTATGCTAGACTTCGATGAAACTGCTCTGATATCTCGAAAATTATCTCTTACACGAGCTTAACAACAAGGCCACTCCAAACCTTTCTAGACATCAGTAATCTGTTCATTCACACACAATCATGAATAAAGAAACATGTTTTGTATCACTCTCTTCTCAAAATGACACCAAACCCAATATATATAAAATACAAACTCCATACTAATAACACCACGAGTCCACACACACAAACACACAATCCCTTCCACCAACCCTAGAGAAATACAACACCTATACCTCTGTCAGACGTGCCTCCACTCTCACCAGAAATTAGCCTGTGTGGCAACCCTCCGCCTTCACTCTGTATCTGGACACTTGCCAAGTGAGCGAAACTCTTTGGGAATTCCATGGGGAAAAGGCGACCTAATATCTACAGCGTAGATCCATATGTATGTTTATAAAAGTTAATGTCTCCTACTTTAATAAATAATGTTCGTCTACTGGGTGCAGATGTTGATTTTGTAACGGTTTTTGTGTGGAGCGAGTATATTCATCTGGGAAAATACTTGTTAAGAACGAAAAATAACAAGTTGTGACGTCCTTCTCATGAGCCAATGGTCGTCCTCGAAATGTAGTACCATGGTCCACACACCCACTTTATTGTCCAATCGCAGATCAAGACTGCTTCACTCTAAATGGATACAAATCATTAACATTACAGTAACATGTAGTCATCGTTTCGAATACAAACTAGTAGTATTCTGAATGACTTATCACAAAACACAGTATCTAAAATTGCATGAGACGGCATTTGATACATATCTACTACTTTTAAACCAGACCGTATGAAATGATTACTACCAGAAAACAGGTTGCCCACTTTCTGGTTGCCTGACATGATTAGGAAACGGCTGATGCCCCAGAATACGGGGTTTATCCGAGTACATTTGGGATTCCAACAATTACAGTGTCACTAGCAACAGGAACAAGCTTTACATAATGGTCCGTAACCTTGCAAGATACTGGTTTTGCATATACTAGAAGATGATGCTTGGTAACTCAAGCCAAATGGGAGTAGGTACTCGTAAAGAGCATTCTATTTGTTTGTTTGCTATCCAAAACCTTATTTCTCAAATCTTCAAGCTATGGGAGAGAGGGAGGGAGAGGGAGAGGGAGAGGGAGAGGGAGAGGGAGAGGGAGAGGGAGAGGGAGGGAGGGAGGTAGGAAGGGAGAGGGAGGAGAGAGAGAGAGAGAGAGAGAGAGAGAGAGAGAGGGAGAGGGAGAGGGAGAGGGAGAGGGGGGGGGGAGCAAGAGAGAGAGAGAGAGAGAGAGAGAGAGAGAGAGAGAGAGAGAGAGAGAGAGAGAGAGAGAGAGAGAGAGAGAGAGAGAGAGAGGGAATAGCTAGATAGAGAGAGGTAGAGAGATAGACAGAAAAATAAAAAGACAGAAAAAGGAAACAAACAATACTATTATTCTTTTATCTGTCCATTTACTGTGAGACAGAAGAGGAGGGGAAGGAGCGATGTGTGTGCCACAGGTGTTATAGTAAGGCCACTGAATGTTCACATGTGCGCAGACGCTACGAAAAAATTGTGGGTTTGAAGTAACTCCAAACAAGGTGGAGAACACGAGGCAATATTGATCCACCACACCTTTTGTTCGGAATCTTGTAAAGTAATCTGAAAAACTACTCTGTAAGGTAATGCACAGAACCCGTTGATACATTGGTCACTGGGAAAATCATAACTCATGATAAGTTTGTTTTTTTTTCAATCCGAAAGACCTGCCAGTACCAAATGCGCGTTGTATAATGTAAACTTATACCGGAAAAAATGACAAATAAAAATTTTGCCACCGTCAACATAATATCTAATCCTACTACAACAAATGTCTTTATTATAAACCGACATTAATTCAATTCTAATTATCGATCAGAAGCACCAACACCCTTTAATTATTTTAAAAATCTCTTCTGAAAAAATCCTTCCGCAGTCCTGTCCCATCTCCTATTTATCTCCCTGATCTATATTTGGTGCCTTTCCAGGAGCGCGGGGATGTGACTTGGCCAGTCTCCTTGAGAAGAATGGTGTCAGTACTAGGTTGCGTCCTAGACAAGAATGTGTATCAGTTGAAAAGCTTTTCAAGATAAAATTTAAAGATATAGAACATCATAAAAAATAGTCCAAACTTAATCTAGAAATTAGATAATTATCACTATAATGTTGTAAATCGAAATGCGCATATGAGATGCTACTTTAATTCATCAATGTATCAAGAATGATGCATACAAACCGATCTTTACTGATAGCATTTCCTTCACTGATTGCGTGAACCGGACAAGGAATTAGGTGCATGTTAGCATTCAGAATTTGCCCAGCGGCTCCCTAACTCTCAGACATCGCTATCGGGTGCAAGACTTGAAGAAATACTGTCGTATCCAATTTTATATTTACAGCTCAAATTCACATTCGCTTGTGTGTGTGTGCCCGCGCGCGCGTCTGCGTGAAAGTACATATACACATACATTATAGACACACACACACACACACACACACACACACACACACACACACACACACACACACACACACATATATATATATATATATATATATATATATATATATATATATATATATATGTATATATATATATATATATATATATATATATATATATATATATATATATATATATATATATATATATGTCAAGATCGTGCTCGGTACATGTTGTAGCACGTGCTGCCTGAATGAACCAGCCGAACGTTGGCGCAACAAAGTGCTAGAAATAGAACGAAAGCGACTGCAACAACCAGATAGTGTTTGTCATGTTGTTTACTCCCAAGTTTACTGACCTACGTTTGTTGACGAAAGTTTATTATGTGCGTGAATGTCTTGTGAAAAGAAAAGAAGATGAATGTTTTAATTCAGAAGATGCGCATATAATGTATTGCCTTGGAACGTAATAGATGGTTACGAAACAAAACCAGACAAAGAAACTGGGGCAGAGCAAGATATTATCAGTATAAGTAGACGGTTAACGTTGCTACAACCTGGGAAACGAGCAAGGGGGAGAGATCGAAAGCGGATATCGTTCTGAACATGAAGTTAGTAAGAACACAAACATATGTAAAGATAGATACATAGATTGATGTGTATGTATCTTTAAGTATATATATGTATATACATATGCATATTTACATACATATATAGATATGTATGTATGTATGTTTACGCACGCGCGCGTGTATATGTGTATACACACACACACACACACACACACACACACACACACACACACACACACACACACACACACACACACACATATATATATATATATATATATATATATATATATATAAACATTTATCAGTGTGTGTGTGTTATGTGTGTGTGTGTGTATGTATTTATGTATATATGTGTATATGTACGACACATGTAAGTATGTATGCGTCTGTATATATGTATATGTACATATATTATATACACGTATATACTGCATATATGTATATGTATCTATATGTGTGTATATATCTATATGTATATATATATATATATATATATATATATATATATATATATACAAATATTGACTGCCGCGATGATCCAGTGGTTAGAACACTGGACACCGACCCTCATGGTTCCGAGTTCAATTTCCCGTCGCGGCAGTCGTAAAAATGCCTGCGCTCCGACTGCTGGCTCGAGCCCGATCTCACGGCGAGAAAACGACATATCGCCTTGAGAAATTAAACACAGGTGTCGCAGGGGAAGTCACCGCCGTGGCAAAAGAGTTCGTGCGCCGAACCGCGGTTGATTAGGAAGGGCATCCAATCAGGCAAGGGTGTTACTGACGAATAACATCTCAATAGTGAATTGAATGAGGTCTGTCCTGCAGTGGAATAAATGGCAATTGAAAAAAATATATATATATACATATATATACAAATATTACACACACACACATATATACGCATATATATATATATATATATATATATATATATATATATATATATATATATATATATATACACAGCAGACATCTCCATTGCAAAGGCTTCCTAACAATGAAAGCCACTCGCTTCACTAGAAGCCATTTCTTGCACCAGCAGTTAGACGGCTCAGTCACGTGGCACGTGCTACTCACGCAGAGATCACGAGCTCGGGAGGTTCTCATTACACCTCTAATTTACTCTAACTCTAGTTCTGACAACAAACTAAGCTTTATTTTGCAATTGCAATGTGTTGGGAGATATATAAATAGTATGACGAGTTCTTCGCCACTCAGAATTATTTATACTTGATTAGATATCATCAAAGAAAGATGCACATGACGCGTTAAAGTTGAAATATCATGTCAAAGGTTCCTCGAGGAAAATGTAGTCAAGTATTACAGAAGACCTGGATATAAGTTGACGCTACTTAAATAAAGTAATGCGCATAACCCTTTTCAGTTTCGACTTTTAATTCGTAGTCCTAACACACACGTAACTCGCATCACGAGCAATAACAGAATACGAATACGGACACCTCTCGCCGAGACACTACGGTACAACAAAGAGAACAACGTACATTCATGTAACAAACAAATCTTAGACGGGAAAAATGAAAAAAAAGAAAAAAAGAAAAACTCGTGTGACAGCCCCTTAGACCAGCACGAGGAAGCCCAAGTTACCCGGTCACCTTGTCTAGCCACACTAAAACCTGCCACACACACCTTGGACCGGCGCCACTGCCACGGCCTCGCACGCAAACCACGTTGTACACACTGCATGCACGTATGAGTGTACTCGCAGGGAAGCCTGTGTACTCGGGTTTAAACCATTGCCAATATTGGGCCTCGCATAGAAATTCGGGTTGGATCAGCTTTCTGAAAACTGAAGCAGACTTGAATTGTTTAATGGTAAAGGCGACTATGATGACGATGATGACCATGATATGATCGCGGGGGTGGTGGTGATAACATATCAAAACGACAGTAATATAACAAAATTATAATAATAGCAACAACGAGAAAAATGACAGTGTGTATGTGCATGTGTTGACAGTGGTAATGTAGTGATGATAATGAAGATGATGATTAGAATAATGATGACAATGACAATAACATAAGGCTACTGAAGTCATGATGATGACAATTGACATAAAAATAGCAGTAATAATGATAATCACAACAACAACAATACTACTAATTATAATAACAATAGTAATAATAACACATAATAATAAAACTAAACATTAATGAAAACAACAGCAGTAACAATAATAATGAAAACAAAAGTAAAAAATAAAAATTATTATGGTTAACACAAAGTGGATGATCGTGATGGTGATAATGATGATGGTGATGATGACCATGATGATGATATTGATGAGGATAATAATGACGATGATGAAGATGAAGATGAAGATGAAGATGATGATGATGATGATGATGATGATGATGACGATGATGTTGATGTTGATGTTGATGTTGATGTTGATGTTGACGATGATGAGGTTGACGATGATGAGGTTGACGATGATGAGGTTGACGATGATGATGAGGTTGATGATTATGGTTATTATTTTGTAATAAAAACAATACTAATAATAATTACAATAATAACAGCGGTAATCCAAATGAACACAATATAGTAACAGCAATAGTTAATGGGAAGCCAGTTAGAACAATAGCAATAAAGGTAGCCACAGCAAGACCTCTGGTAATACTAATGAGTGTATCAGTAATAACAACGCCAAGAGAAAATAATTGTTGTTTTTAATCTTTCATAGTGCTATATATGACAATAACAATCTTATGTTACCATACGCTCTAGAAAAAAATACTCATACTAATACCTAATCGCTAAAGGTGACTGATATATCTCGTATGTATTTTAAATCTAGTTTCCCTTTAACGTTAATCATGCGCACCGTTAATATCCCACACAGTATGACTTGCAACATATCCCTTGAGGTCACATGCCAAAAATGAGCAGGCTTG
>NC_051392.1:47637262-47654762 GCF_015228065.2 Penaeus monodon
ACATGCCTCCATTCCAAGTTTCCTTCCTGTCAAATTAAAGATGATCATGGGCAAGTAATTTTCGAAGATTTTAATAAACAGTAATTATCATGTGGTTCTGATTTTAACATTGACAGTTTCTTGTGTGTATGTTAGGATGTTGGAAGGTTATAATGTTTAGAGGTATCAAAAGATACATGATATTTTTGGGATTTGTTATAAACTGCAGAAATGCAAAATTTTATGGAAAAATTACCAGTGTGATAGGACCTTTAAGAAATTTTCCTTTCTAAGATTATTTATTTTTAATGGATATTCCTTCAGTTTTATGATTTCATAATTTTACCTTGTGATTTTTTTTTTTCTTTCTTTTTCTTTTTCTTTTTCTTTTCTTTTTCTTTTTCTTTTTCTTTTTCTTTTTCTTTTGTCTTTTGTGTGTGTGTGTGTGTGTGCACGTGTGCATGTGTGTGTGTAAGTGAGTGAATATTTATATGTCTGTTACATATAATAGTTATTCTTACTTACAGGTGGAGATCAATGTCAGGAAGGAAAACATGCACGCTCTACAAGAATCAACTTAATATGTAACGACATCGAATATGAACCAGTGTTGGTAGATGAAACTTCTACGTGTGAATATATATTCACATGGTTAACACCAGCTGCTTGTCCACGTCACTTAAAAAAGGGGACAAATTGCTTAGTAGAAGATCCTCTTTATGGAAATGTGTATGATCTAAATCCATTGAGAAATCAGATGAAAGATTATAATGTTACTGATGGAGAGCATGACTATTTAATAAATATTTGTGGACCCCTTTTATCAAAATGCAAAGGAGAGGGCCAATCTGGTGTTTGTCAAATCAAAGGAGATGAACAGTTTAGTGGAGGAATGGCTACAAGTAACATCACATTTAATGATGGAACATTAGTGATAAATTACAATGGTGGAACTGGAAGTTGTGCAGGCAATAATACAAGATCTGCCCAAATAATTTTCTTATGTGATCAGAATGAAAGTGGCAGGGATGGTCCGCACTTCTTCCATGAAGATGAAACTTGCACTTATCATTTTACTTGGCTGACAATGCATGCATGCCCTCCATTTAGTGTTGTGGACTGCAGTGTAGTTACTGATAATGGGACAATTTATGACCTTAATGAATTGTCATCATCTAGTATGAATGAAGAATACTCTACATCAGATGGAAATAAAAAGTTTGTGCTGAATGTTTGCAGGTCAGTGGTCCATAACAAAGAGAGTAGGTGTCCCTACAATGCAGGAGCATGTGTAATTGATTTGAAGCACAAAGAAAAGGCATTAAATATTGGAAAGGTTCACAGTGGACCATATATAGAGGATGGCAACTTGAAAATAAAGTACAGTGGAGGAGATCCGTGCGATGATTCTAGCCAGCTTTCTGAAACTATTATTCAATTCAACTGTGATAAGGAAGAGCTTTATGCATATCCACAACTGGTAGCACAAGAGGGTTGCAAATACATATTTGAATGGAACACACCTATTGCCTGTCCCCTGCCACTTATAGACCATACCACAAGTGCTCCAGACACTAAGGGTAATTGTACTGCTAAAAATGATTTTACTGGCTATGTCTTTGACCTGAATCCTTTAAAAAAGAAAACAGGCTATGAAATACAGGATAGTGGTGAAGTCCATCTTGTTTTAAATGTCTGTGATGAAGTTGATACAAAAAGATGTCCAGACAAGGGAACAGGAGCATGTTCTTATATCCATGATAACCATGCAGCTAGTGCTGGAAAAGCAAATGCAAACTTGCAGTATCACCTTGGATTTCTTTCCCTTTATTATACCGGTGGACAAGCTTGTGGAAATGGAGAACAACGTTCCACTCTTATAAGCTTCATATGTGGAGCTGAAGATGCACCAGATATACCTGTCCTTATACATGAAGATCTAGATAAATGTATCTATTATATTAACTGGTATACTGACTTGGCTTGTGAACGTAGGATCAATTGTTTTGTGGATACGTGGGAACAGCGACTAGACTTGACACCTCTGATCAGATCAACTGGCAGCTATGAAGTTTTAAATCCTGAGAATCCCAAGCAAAAGTTTTACTTGAATGTGTGCAGACCACTCAATCACATCGTTGGCCTGAACTGTCGCCCAGGTTCCTCTGCATGTCTTTCTCTGTCAGAGTCTGAAGCCTTAAGTCTTGGCCAGCCAATTACAACTCCACAATATATATATTCAGATGAAATTCAGATGATATATTCTCATGGATCTAAGTGCTTAACAAACTCTGAAATAGGAATTTCTTCACGAATTACATTTATTTGTGATTTAGATGCAGGCAAGGTAATATATAAGTGTGTTTGTGTGTGTAAAACTTAAGTTGCTGACAATTTGGTTTGGTATACATTTTTTGATATGAGCAATATTTTATTTGGTAATTCCTAGCATAGTTGTTTCTAATAAAGTTCTTCTTTTTCAGGGGAGCCCGACCTACAAAAATGTAACCCATGATTGCCAGTACCTGTTTGAGTGGCGAACAGCACTTGCATGTGAAAACCGCCAAGATGTCCCTGATTCAGGCCCTGTCTGCCAAATCCAGTTTAATGCTGCAAAGACTAATGTTAATCTGAAACCTTTGAACAGACCAGAGGGATATTCTGTTAAGTTTGAGGATGAGGAGTATAAAATTAATGTATGTGGGGCAGCTTGTGGTGAATCTGGTGTATGCACAAGTGATGGAACTAGCTTTGGTCTGAGCAGTAAGTCTGACTTAAATTGGGACTATGACAAGTTGAAGCTCATGTACTATGGTGGTGACAGTTGCAGTGATGCACTGTCAGGACAAAGAACCACAATCATATACTTTTCATGTAATATGAGTGTGGGATTGGGATACCCAGTCCCTGATCCAATAATGAGGGATTTAGAATGTGTAGCAATATTCAACTGGGAAACTAATTTAACCTGCATCGAAGCCATTTACAATATGGATGACTCTTCTGACAGCAAACCTATAAATTCTGACCCAGTTATACCAGACAATGAATCTCATGAAGCTGAAAAACCTTCTGCTGAAGAAGGCAATAGTGATAGCCCTTCTGCAGACCAGCAGCAAACGGAACCAGAGAGCGCATATTCAACAGTATCTGCTGCCATTTCCAGTGTCCTCATTGTTACAGGAATCATATTTGTGATTATCCTGGTTTTATTCAAGTCTGAGCGGGGACAGCAAGTGGTGTCATCTGCCAGGAGATTCTTCGGCATGAGAGGGTATTCAAACATAACCCAGTCACGCATGGAAAATTCCTCGCTTATAAGCCCATCCTCCTATGCTAGAGTGTACAGAGTGGATGAAAGTGATGATGATCTTCTTAATGTAGTAACCTAAATGTAGACAATGTACTATTTGCATAAAAGAAACTGATAAGAGTCCACTTCTAAAAAGTCATAAGGCTTTTTATAAAATAAATATATGTTTTAGTGAGCTAAATCTTGTGGATATTAATTTCAGCTTTCTTTTATGCAAATAACAAGGGTGTATGCAGAAAGTATTTAACCAAACAACCATTAACTCTGAGTAAGAACATTCTAATATTACTCCATAGCACAATCACATAACAAATAAAAATGTATTTTTGAGCACAATGGCAACTAATATTTGGTAATTTGTAGTTACAGTACTAATGTATTCAGATTTCATTGTTTGTATATATATATATATGTGTGTGTGTGTGTGTGTGTGTGTGTGTGTGTGTGTGTGTGTGTGTGTGTGTGTGTGTGTGTGTGTGTGTGTGTGTGTGTGTGTGTGTGCGTGTGTGTGTGTGTGTGTGTATATGTATATAAATATATATATATATATATATATATATATATATATATATATATATATATATATAAATATATATATATTTATATATATATATATATATATATATATATATATATATTATAGAAACATATATATTTATATATATATATATATATATATATATATATATATATATATATATATATATATATATATATAGAAACATACACACACACACACACACACACACACACACACACACACACACACACACACACACACACACACACACACACACATATACACATACACACATACACACACAACACACATACACACATACACACACATACACACACATACACACACACACACACACACACACACACACACACACACACACACACACACACACACACACACACACACACACACACATACATAGACACACACACATACATAGACACACACACACACACACACACATACATAGACACACACACATACATAGACACACACACATACATAGACACACACACATACATGACACACACACATACATAGACACACACACACACACACACACACACACACACACACACACACACACACACACACACACACACACACACACAATAAGTGTGTATATGATACTTATATTTATAACATACACCTCTATATTTGCTTATGTATGAGGCTAAAAATCTGTCTTGGCTGAGGTGATGGGTCACTCATGTTGTGTTGGGTGTTCAGAGGATAAGCCTTAACTTTTTTTGCAAAATTTGTAATGTGAAAGAGCAAACTTTTAGGGTCCTTACACACCAAGAACCCTGAGACTCTACAGTGAAGTTAATTGGTAAACTGTAAGGCCTATGTCATAAGTGAAGTATGAGCAGAACAGCGAAGATAATGTTTTGGATATTATTTTTTCTCAGATATTATGTAATCTGTTATCAAAGAAAGCACAAACCCTCTGATTAACAATATATGGCACTTAACTTTGTTATCAGGATAAGAGGAAAGTGATGTTATCTTGTATGACTTTAGTTGTTCAGTAATCTGTTTTTTGTCACAGGGTAATTTGTAAAGTAGTGGGAAGCACCTGATATTAGGGAAAATCTTATTCTGATTGTAGTTATAGGATATTGTAACTACTGTGACTCTTATTTTCCAGAAACCTGAACTATCTAACTATTGTAACCTTAAAGGTAATATTGAAATTAATTCATATGATTCCAACACAGGGTAATGTTAATATATCACTAGTGATATTGTCTGCCTCGGCAAGCAGTTTATCAACCAGTTTGCAGTTTTCATGTTAAAATTATTGGATTTCATTTGATCTGTGAGGCTCTGGCAGGGTTTGTGCATAAAGCTTGTGATGTTGTTAACTTTGTGTAAAAAGTGTCATCCTGAGAAGAGCTTTGGTGACCATATATATATAATTTCACATAGATTCACTTTGTATGTACAATAGTAATATCACCAGTTTATTAGAAAGGGTATTTAGTAGTGTCATGTAGAAACCCTTAGTCAGTCCTTAATAGCATAGAAGTTAATGAAAACTTTGAGTGTTGATAATGATTTTGTTGATAATGTAGAAAATCCATTCAGTGTAAAGGGGGGTTTTCAAGCACACATAATTGATCAGAGTAAATTAGATTGAAGAAGTGTTCAACTTTCTCCTAGTATATGGTTGAGTACAATTTACACACTTACTGTTGGTTATAAAATTTAGTTAATTTTTGTTGCATAGTTAATGATTATATTTAAAGGATGATTTAGTAGTAGGCTATATAATATTTTTGAGTGATTAATGTCTTATAAACAGGTTGATTTTGAAGTGAAAATGTACCTGATGGACAAGTTGAGTGGTTAGTTTAACATTTTGGAATATAATGTGTTAGTTAATTTCTGTAAGAACTGTTATTAATCATTTGCTTGCTTTTTATATGTATCTTCAAGCTTTAACTTTCTATTGCACTGCTGCTGTATTTTTTGCATTTTTTTTCTAATCTTCTCTAGGTAGTTGCTTTGGGATGGTAACCAAACTATCATGACTTTGAAAGTACTAATTCAACATCACCTGTATGGTTATAGTGACTTTGTGTTCTGTTTGAATGAGGCCAGTTACAGGTGTACTTGAGACATTGATTATAAATAGCAGTCGTAAAGTTTTATTACTAATATAAATAATTGCAATTGGTGAGCATGAAGTTTCAACACTATGAATAGGAGAAAAAGTTACATGTTATACCAGTTGTAAAATATTTTGTATTTTGAAAGGAATCCAGAACACATTATTATGATTTTTTTTTCTTTCTTTTTTGTTAAAAGAAAGGATACATAGTCCCTATAAAGAAATGTCTTTCAGATTGTTTGTAATCTATATTTTTTCAATGCAACCTCATAATTGTGATATTATTTGGAGGTTTATGCTTGTTTCCATTTCAAAGCTTTCATTGTTTGCATTTGAAGGTAGTTATTGTTTTATTGTTGAGTATTCCTAATTTCCAGTATCTGTAATTAGCACAAAAGCTTAAAAAATACTTTTTGATATGTTCTCTGTTTTTGTTCTTCACATCTTTTTCGTCTTTATTTTTGTTATTCAAAAAGCACATTTATATGATCAGAATTTAATTTTGAATAATATGTTTTGCATTTCTTGTTCTAGCACCTCCACTCTGCTCTTGGATGACATGATGTAAAACACCAGCTTCTACATGGTAAAGGGGAATTCGACGGATGGGTAATGTTATGTTATTTATTCATCTTAAAGTAGGTTGTGTATCACTACTATATCTGTAGTGACTTATTTTGTTATAGGGCTGTATTACCATATTGTTAATTTTGAAGAAGATCCAATATTTAAAAAAAATTATCAGTGATAAAGTAATGAGCTATGTTGCATATATGTTTGATTATGTATTTTATTTGGCCCGTTTAAAATGTGAATATTCACCTTGTTATTTGTAGCAAGAAAACAAACTGCTATATATTTATAGTAGATAGCTGAATCTTATGAATAATTAGTAATGATAAATCTATATTTGAAAATCATTTTAGTTACCTTTTTTTTAATTTAGGGTCATTGCTATGTCATTAAACCATTTAGCAGTATTTGCTTTTATGAGCTTAAATCAATGTTTTGTTAGATTGTTGGAATTTGTTTTTGTTTTGTTTTGTTTTATTTGAATATTGTGTTATCTTGTCTTTGAAGTAGTTATTTCAGTTGCTGAGCAACCCAAAGTAAGGTATCCTAGCATTGAACATTCAAATACTGCTTTTCTAAGGAAAGATAAAATTTGTCCCAGTGGTAATTTACATGAGAGGAATTGTTCTACCTACAGTTTTTTCTTGAACTATACTTCTAAATTAATTAATATGTATGTATGCTTCTATGTAATTTTACATAGACAAGAGGTTTGCAGACCTATACTGTGTACACAGTCATTCTCTTATATATCATGGGAAGCAATGTTTGATACAACAAAGGAGTCGGATACTGTAAAATAGAATTTAAAATTTGCAAAAACATTAAAAATTAACCCATTAGATATGATTATTTTTAGTTAAATAATTAATAAAACTTCGATTAAAGACACTGATAATTTGAAATACAATCTGCTTACAAGATATCCTGACTAACATATATATTTGTAAAGGTTATTTTGGTGCTCATGATGTAATTAATGCTAGTCTTTGCAGGAGTAATAAGAAGATGAAGAATGGTAGCCTTGCTATATAAATAAGAAAAATATGTAAAACACACGCGCACACACGCACACGCACACGCACACGCACACGCACACGCACACGCACACGCACACGCACACGCACACGCACACACACACACACACACACACACACACACACACACACACACACACACACACACACACACACACACACAAATAAAGAAAAAAAATATAGAAGCAACATAAATACATACTTGTGGAATATGCATTTATGTATAATTGCAATTTTTATAAAATCCAAGTAGACTAGTCATGTTGATACCAAGTTCACCCACGTCTATCCAATTTTTCATCTCTTATAGTGGACGACCAGAAAAACAAGTGTGGGTTATTTATCGTATTCCAATATGTTCATACCTCATGCAATTTTAAGATTACTGAGTACAAGGACTGTATATACCCAAGGGAGGAATATACTGTCTTGTTGATATATTTTCCCTTTTCCATCCTGAATGAAATAAGGTACCAGTTATGAATCTCCTCAATTTTCAGATATTTTTAAAATTTCAAGCAAAAGGTAATTAGATTATCATTTACATTATTTTGCAATTATAAAATAAATAAATAAAACCAGTTCTTTAGTGCCTACTTTTCTGGTCTTTAACTCTACACTGACAGTGCCAGAATTTTCTTTGCGGCACTCATTCTGGCGACTACTAGCATCTATCTAGCCTTTCCACCAGGTGTTCGCTGTGCACAGCCAGCCCTGCCCTCTTGCCAGAGTGAGTTATGAAGCCTTTAGCTTTACCTGTCATGACAAGTTGGTTTTTCATGATGACTATCGGTATGAGGTTAAAAATGAAGAGGAGGTATTCATTTACTAAAGCTGTGGTTACAATAATATAATTTTTCTCCTTTTTATTTGATGGGTATGTGTAAACTTGTGCTTTTGTTTAGGGAAATCTCTTTTGTCAAGGTATGTTACTGCTGATCATTGGCATTGAGATTATTACAAGCAATTAGGAGTGAAAATGCAATATTAGTAGTTAAACATATATACTTAACTTCCTTTCTGATAAACACATCATTATTTAAATATTTCTGTCCATGACATTCAAATGATGTAATATGATTTACCAAGAATCAGGAGTCAGTAATGTACACAAATGTTTGGATATATCTGTTTCAAGATATAATTGCTACCATTTAAGAGTGATAAAAGACAAGATATAGAAAAAGGATTTGTTTGATATAGAATAAGATAATTTCTTTGATTTTTGTTGATCTACAAGCAAAGGATGTTTGCTGGAAAGAGGTCTTCAGTAAAATTGTAATTTTTGTAGTGATATTCAATCTTTCCAATATAGGTTATTTTCTCTTTATGTTGTGATCTTGTGATGTTTGTATATAACGAATATAGCTGTATATCCAAAGTGTGGTCATTTACCTATTTACAGTTGAATTGTAGGTTATTTATCTATAAATTTTGAGTGTTGAGTGCCTGCATAACATATAATATATGTAATTGTGACAATTTCTAGTATATACCAAAAGAATAATGTCACATGCACATGCTTATGCATATACATGAATACAACACAAACACTCACTCACTGACACTAACCCACTCACCCACACACATTCACACACCTAATCATTCATCCATACACTTATTCACTCACCCAACCACTCATTTAGTCACCAATCTTCCCATGCACATTCACTGAAACTCATTCCCCTACACCCTCACTCATCCACCCACACCCTGACCCATCCACATGTTCATCCGCCTACACACTTGCCATCCACAAGTTCATCCACCCACACGCTCACTCAGTCAACACTCATGCATTTACTTACTCACCCATTCACTCAAACTCACACACACACATTCACTCTCATGTGTTCGCACACACACACTCATGCTTAATGGCAAATGTACACAAACCAATATACACCAGCAGTCATATTTATTCATAAGAGGCTTATGAGTGTTACCTTAGGTAATTTCTAATTGAATATGTGTATATAATGGAACTATGGTCATTGCTTCTCTGTATAAAAAACATTTGCTAATGTAAAAATGGCATATGATTTCTGTAATATGAATCTTTGTTAAAGTTTCCATACAAATCTCCCAATATTTCTTAATTTACATTAGCTGGTCTTCATTTTTTTTATTTTAAAAAATATTTAAGAAAATGGATATGAGTAGTAGGAACATGTTTATGATTGATGTTCAGAGTAAGCTTGGGACACATGCACAGTAAAATTCTATTTTACTTATATCATACTTAAGCAATGTCTGCACACCCACTTTGAACAAGTGTAGATTATACCAAAGGATCTACTGTACTCTTGGTATTAGTATAATTTCAAAAGCTTGCTGCGAGAAAGTGCCTTCAACATTTATTATTAAAAGCTATGATGGGTCTGAGCTAATGAAATGATGGCATATTTCAGTTTTCATGATTATTTTTTGGAAAAGAAAAATGTATTTTGTTATGGTTGCAATCTAAAACTAGAAATTACAGTAAGGCAACTTGTAGTAATCAGTCAATCAGTATAAGAATATGGTATTAGACTCTGATGCCAACAATTGGGTTTGATTGAAGTTAAAATCTTGAATATCCAGTGATGTTATACATTCCATGGTAAATATTCT
The DNA here is from genome assembly GCF_015228065.2 of Penaeus monodon. Taxonomy (NCBI): domain Eukaryota; kingdom Metazoa; phylum Arthropoda; class Malacostraca; order Decapoda; family Penaeidae; genus Penaeus; species Penaeus monodon. The sequence goes on from NC_051392.1 coordinate 47,647,417, forward strand.
CCATGAAGGAATTGACAAGTTTTTGAAGTTAATATTACCTAGATTAAAATAAAATGCATAAGTACCTTCTTCCATTCTGTAAATTCAAAAGGCTGTGTATGAGACAAATAAACATGTAAAATTATATATACTTTTATTAACACAAAATAATCAAAAGCATAAGAGAATCCTGATTTGCATACAACTTTACATCTGTTACTAGAGAACACAAGCAGATGTGCCTGGAGCAAAGAGCTTTATATTCTTGTCTTCCATTTTATATTGAAAATGCTGAACTTTAGGCAGACAAAGGTGGGGTTTCTGACGGTCATATAGTATCAATTTAAGGTCCCCGTGAACTTCTCTTGAGAGTCCTGTACTAAGGCCACGAACGGATAAGTGTACTATAGCATTGTGTGCAATTGAATTGGTTACATGGCTCACATCTTCATCTTTCTCATCATAATTTGTTACAAGAACCAATAATCCAATTGGCTTTGCAGAGGAGTGATTTATAAGACTACTGCAATACTGAATAAAGATGTCCAGATCTTTTGTAGTAACACCAAGTGAAAGTAGGGAGGTTATACTATCTACTATCAAGAGAAAGTACTTTTCTTTCCAAAGCTTTACTGTTTCCTTTATTAAGCAGTATAAGTTTTTAAGTGGATACTTGCAGTTTTCCATAAGAAAGCCAAAAGGATGATCTGAAATATCTTCTACAACTCCATCAAGGACTTCAGAAGTCATCTTCAATCCCTCTATGACTTTCACATGACCTTTTTCTGCGTGTTGTCTTAAATTTACACCTAATTTGTTTCCAATGTTACAATAATGGCTCCAGGTTTGTTGTAGAGTGACAAAACATACTGGATGGTTATTTGAAATGCCCCATGAAAGAAAATGAGACACCAGTCCATTTGCAGAGGCAGTTGCAGTTTCCGATACCAAAATCATACCACCATTTTCTAAAGTTACACCGCTGCCTCCTAAAGCATTCTTCACCGATTCAAACATCCTGTTAAAATGGAAAGCTTTATTAGTAAATGAAGTTTCAAAATGTTTACTAATTAAATAATGGACTTAAAAAGAAAAAACCTTGCATAACATATTGGAAAAAAAAAAAAAACTAAGACCAATGAGCTTATTCATTTTGTAGGTTTCACTACACTTTTCTATACATCTTCAGCCCACTCATGATGAATGCCATCCTATTACATCATGGGTAATGAACCTAATGCCTTCCATCCCTCCCCCAATCCCTTGCTTGTTGTTGTTGTGGTGGGCTTAGGAGACGAAGACTGAAGCCCAATCTAGGGGAGAAAAAAAGACTATGCAAAATTAGTTGAAATGAGGGCTGAGGTCGAAGATAGGGGTACCTTGGACCTAAGCCCACGCCTCAATTAATTTTGCAAGGTCTTTTCTTCTCCCCCTTTCCTTTTCCTTTTCTTCTTCATCCCCTCTGTCCATCTAAGGTGTGAGAGCCATGCTGACAGGATGAATGGCTGGCTTTGTGTCAGTCCTGAATGGCCCCTGGGAGTCTTGGGCATGGTAGTCCCTTTTGTAATTGCCTACCCATTACCCCTTATAGGGTGATGGCTAGGCAACGGACTACCCTTGACGGGTAGACTGTTTCTTTTCCCCATTTATTACAAGCTCACCATGACCAATAATGAAGATTTACCCTTATTAAGGGCATTACAGTTTCCTGACCCCTACCTCTCCTTTGACTACAGCTATGACCACTGATACTAATACCCATTCCAAATCATAAACCTGGGTCATTACTCAACCTTCAGAATACACCCCTTCCTCTCTCCCAAATTCCTCTACTCCATCTCTTACTGGATAGTCTTCTCCATTGTCTACTCCCTCCCCCCTTATTACTACTCTGCATCCCTATTGTCCTCTTTCCCACAGTAGTATCTCACTCAGCACCACCCCATCTTCCTCCCACCCTTGTCCTTCTATTGCTTCCACCTCTTTTGAGTACTCTTTTTGCCTTTTTGGCTGAGCCAAGTGGGATCAACTCTGTGATTCCCCCTATAACCCCTTACTCTGACAATACCCTACTCTCCAACAATGATTTCAAAAACAAGTAAGCAATGTTTCCTTTCGCTGTTGTATCGATCATTCATGCCTTGTCACAGTTACATCTGACTCCCAAGTTTATATGCTTTCTACCCTGACTGACCTCACTGGCAAACCAATTCCTGCCCAATCTCACACCTCCCTTAATAATTGTACCAGAACTGTATCTGTCTCCCCGACTGATAGTTCTGTCAACCACGAGGACTGGCCAGACTGAAAACGACCTGCTCACCTGCCTCAATGACTTGCAGTAAAGTGCCACACTACTCCTCCCAGAAGCCAGAGTAAGTCCTACACCAATATTGCTAAGATTAGTTTTGGCAGACATGACCTCTCCCATGAACTTTATATTGGTGGAGTGTCCTGCCCTGTCCGTCCATATCATTTCCCTGTTAATGTCAGACAAGTAGGTATTTTGGCCACCCAGCCAAACTCTGTTACTCCACAGCCTTCTGCCCTCTATCTACCAAACCTTGTCACGACCATTTAAATTGCTCTGCTCAGTCACGAATGTGTGCCAATTGTGGTGGCTCACATAATGTATTTTTTAAGAGCTGCCCTGCCTACAAGCTCAAATCTGAGGTAGCAGGTCTGATTCAAACTAAGCCTCACTCTACATGAGGTCAGACAGGAAGCATGCAGACTAGGTTTTTCTCTTTCTACGTATTCCAAAACTGTTTTTTACTCTGGCCCCTCTCATCTTCTAAAGATGTCTCAGTATCACCCCCAGTATATCTTCCCCCTACCCTGAATCATTCTACCTCTACTCCATATCTCCATCAGGCAAATCCCCCCCCCCCTCCTCCTCATTCTACCTGTTGCACTAGACAATCTAAACATTCCACCCTATATTCTCCTACCACATACTTTGCTCCTTGGATATCTATCCAACTCCCCTCCAGAGACTTGAAGACCTCTAAAACTTCTTAAACATGATCCAAGTGAATGTACTGCTTCAATATCCACCATCCTCCTCCTCCTAAAGTTCCCCCTACCCCTCTTCCTCAAATTCTCCCTCAAACACCTAATCCTCTCCTTTTTCATATGCACCAGCATTCCCTCTTCCCCATTATCCATACCGCTCGCACCTAGATGCTCACATGACTCAACCAGTATTGATATCACATGTGGAGCCATCTGTAACTAAATTCACAAAACACTACAGGGGACAGAACATAAATCTGTGGTGGTTGGGTTAAAAGGTATGTGTGAGGATAAAAATTAGTTTGATAGTATGAAATATTGAAAACCATTTCTTGGTGACATGCTTATGAACCCATTGGTGCAGGGGTACATGTAGTGTACATTGTAGTTTTGTTTTGTGAATTTTCTTTACACAGTTGGCTCCACAAGTCTACAAGTAGGTCTACTGGCCTCACGTGATTTTCCAAAGCTTTGTATTTTTTTGTCCTTTTCTAAAATTATTACTACTATTATCACTACAATTCCAACATTATTAACTATTAGCAAGAAGAAGAAGAAGAAGAAGAAGAAGAAGAAGAAGAAGAAGAAGAAGAAGAAGAAGAAGAAGAAGAAGAAGAAGAAGAAGAAGAAATAAGGAGAAAGAAAAAAAAATGAAAGCAAAAGAGAGAGAGAGAGAGAGAGAGAGAGAGAGAGAGAGAGAGAGAGAGAGAGAGAGAGAGAGAGAGAGAGAGAGAGAGAGAGAGAGAGAGAAGTAAACAGGTGAGATCAGATTGGACTAGTAACTGACTAGCATGTACATATATATATATATACACACACACACACATATATTATATATATATATATATATATATATATATATATATATATATATATATATATATATACACACACACACATATATTATATATATATATATATATATATATATATATATATATATATATATATATATATATATATATATATATATATATATATATATACATATATATATACACATATTTATATACACATATATATATATTTATACATACACGCACACAATCACACACACGCACACGCACACGCACACACAAACGCACACACGCAAACGCACACACACACACACACACACACACACACACACACACACACACACACACACACACACACACACACACGCATGCATACACGCATGCATGCACGCACGCACGCACGCACGCACGCACGCACGCACACACACTTGTGAACTGCCAATAGGCCAGACAAGGTAATATCATTACAAATGATCAGGAAGGAGGTATTCTTTCAAGTGATTTTCATGTTATTTTAATTTTCTTTTCAAAAAAAAAAAAAAAAAAAAAAAAAAATCTGTCCATTCCTGGTTCTGGGACTTGCAACCTGCATATTCCTGTCATACCTGCTTTCTTTCCCAATCAGCCATACAGCAACACAGGCACTCAGATGATTTTTTTAAACATTTCCAAGCATTTTGCAACTGCAGAGTAACCATAGGAAAATTAGAAAACAGCTTTGTTAGGATTACAAATTTAAAGAAATAAAAACAACACTTAACTCAGGTTTCTCATAAGACATATCATACCAGGCTAAATTTATTTAAATTGGTGAATGTTTAAAAGATAACTCTGTATCTTTCACTGACCTCCATCAAAAGCCTTCATACCTTCCCCATGTATATATTGGCAAGGCTGAGCTTACATAGATCTCCCTGGTGATTTATATTCAAATAAGTAACTATTCCAAGTTCTATCTCGTCAGAACATATGAGGTAATGATTTTTTTTACCTTTGTTAATACATGAAGTGAAGTCAAAACTACATCACTTTGAAGTTTGACTTAATATTGTAGGTCTTAAATTGTAATCACAGAAAGGTATATGTGAATTTAGAGAACACACAGGCAATATAATTACAAGAAGCATTGTTTGTGTCTTCAAACTTTTTTCAATTTCAATATGTAGCTCTTAGACATTACAATTTCCCTTTTTTTCATACCCCTGCCCTGTCCAATACAGGGTCTAAAGGACTGTCCACACAAGTTGGTATTATTGATGGGCATATGGGCGGGCACAGATAGAGATGACATCACGGGTGGACAAATTCTTGGTAAACAAATAGTTTCTCATACTTTCACCTGTGACATCATCTTTACAGGTGCCCACCATGTCCACCGATCATGCCCACTGCGTGGTCAGTGCTTACTACTGACAGGTAAGCAGTGGAAATCATCCTCATGTCATATAAACAGAAATGCAATAAACATTTGTATTTAATGAAAATATGGAATCAATTTGCAGTAGGACACATTGCTACTAAATGGAATCAATAGACACTAAACACTGCACATACTAAAGGAATAAGATAATTAAAGATGTATACAGTATATGTTTGTCTGTCAATAATAGAGCACTTTTAAACCTCATAGGATTTACTGACAAATACAGTGCACATCCAATTGCTCTCTTACTATGCCTTACTGACCTTTGCTGCAAAAAGACCCACAGGTCACTACAATTGATTGACACCATCAACAATGGTTATTTTATTTATGTTCATTAGCCTTTTCAGTAATCCTGTACCAAAGCGATGTATTGTTAAAACTGTATGCTATATATGATGCACAGATAAAGTATTATTAAAACTGTATGCTATATATGATGCACAGATAAAGTATTGTTAAAACTGTATGTTATATATGATGCACAGATAAAGTACTCATTGCCACAAAAAACATCATAAGTAACAATAATGGAAGCAACAGTGGTAATTGTTACAAAGACAAAGTCCAAAAACCAGGGTATCGTACGAATCCAAAATCCTAATCTAACCTTTCCCACCTTCTATTTATTCCCTAGACTGGAGGGCATACTCCCCTGTACCCCCTCTTTTTTTAGCACTCCATGCCTACTTAAAGAAAACACAAGATTAAGAACTTTGGCTGTGCGAGGGTGTTGTGGCTATTTTCATCACTTCCCGGTAAATATGAGACTGCTGCAGATGTACCTATATTGCTTCTTACTCTATTTATTATGCTCTATAAAAGGGCAGTGCTCATTTTCCTTTACCTCCGTGTGTGGCTCTCGGTAACATTAACCGCAACGGATAGGTAGAGCATACAACAGAATAAGGAAACTAGGATAAACATAAGAGTACTTGAAAAAAATTACTAACTTTATTTAGAATTTTAAATAGATGGCAAAACATTTCTCGTGATGTTCAAATGAACCAATTGAACAACAATGTTTGTCAATAGGTGGGTCAATGTGGCAAGATTACTGTATCAATTTATAGTGAGCTATAGGCTACAGAAGACAAATTTTTTTCCAGTTAAACAATCAAATGATGCAATGGCCACTGCATACTAAGAACAGCAAGCACATAAACTATAGCTAAAAATCCTTTACCTGATTCAAAATACTTAAATACACCCGTAAAAGTCCCCAGTCCAGTTTATTTGCTAATGCCAGGCCAAACGCCAGTCACTTCCTCGTGGAGACATGAGCAGATGTAAATATTGTCGTTCTTGGTGTAGGTATGCGGTTGCCGTTCTTGTTGTGTGAATCCGGTATCCGCAACTTCTCTCTTCTATATCTCAATATATGAATATAATTTGTAAGCTTTATGTTAGAATATCATGAGAAATAGGTATAATTTTCCTTGACGCTACATAACCATCGCGAACGTTGAAATCAAAGTAACTAATTTTAAAGATTCAAGATTTTTGTGTATACATTTTAAAAAATAAAGTGCTTTCTTGTTTTTTCTTGATAATATGCAGTTTGAAGGTGCAGCAAATGGTTCTGATTAAAGGTGCAAATATATATATAGATATATATGCAATTTAATCAGTTATAAGAGCAGGTTGTAAGAGAAAAACAGGTGATAGGTCCTGCTTCAGTCTCACAGTGAAACCAGTAGGTTAGAACTGCACCCCCATGATCTACGCCCAGGAGAAGATCAAAAGCAATGGATAAAGTCGGAATTCATTGTCGTAAGCAAAACCGGTAGCATCAGTGCCTAGAAGACATGTAGTTTAAGGTCATTCTGCATTAGTACTAGCAAGTTCCAAATAATATTCTATGCATCTTGGTACTGCTAACTCCAGATAAAATATGCTTGTCGAAAAAGTTCATTGGTTCCGCTGTCAGGAAGTCTGTCTATTGACGTCCTGACTGTTTTGCCTAAAATAGCTTCGTCTGTAAATGGGAAAACACTTGATCCATATAATGTCCATCTGAGATATGTTGAAAAAAAATACTCGGAATGCATTTTCTTTCTATCGCTCTTTGTATCGTTCCATTTCTCTTCTCCCCTTATCTTATCTTCTCTTTATCGATCTTCTTTCTTTTC
>NC_051392.1:47659762-47662262 GCF_015228065.2 Penaeus monodon
TAGCTAGAAGTAATGATTTTATATTACGAACCAACTTGCAACACTATGGGATGGGTATGATCCATCCCAAACGAGAAGCTGCACTGCAACATGGATTTAACCCAACGAAAGTTATTATTATGGTGCAATCTTTAGTGTATTATTATTATTGCTATTCTTATTATTGCCATTATCATTATTTTGTTTATTAAGTTAATGAATTATCATCTTCATTATTAACGCTGATGTCGGGAAGAGAACAAGGAAGTGGATCTTAATGCAGCCATCATTTTATTAGAGAATTTTATCAGAATGAAATAGAAAATGAGACTATTATATTAAAAGAAAACACACACACACACACACACACACACACACACACGCACGCACGCACGCACGCACGCACGCACACACACACACACACACACACACACACACACACACACACACACACACACACACACACACACACACACACACACACCACACACACACACACACAAAGGAGATGCCTTTAAAAATTGCACTCGTCTGACAGTATATTATTCGTAAACATTAAACCGCTTGGCTGTTATTAATGCAATATCAACAGACTTTAAATTTGGAAAGAGAGACCGGGAAAGACTGAATATTCAGTCTAAAGTAATATAGTTTCCTCTGCAACTGCCTACAACGGTAAAGAAATATTGCCACTTACTCATATCAACAAATTCTGACATAGTGACATATAAGTATATGCTTCATGATAAAATCTAACGTCAGCTATACTGTCCTACTTTATACAATGGAATATCATGTTTCTGTGACACGCAAACGTACATTATCAAATTGGGTGAAGGATTGGTGAAAAAGTGTTATCTAGTTTTCCCATTTATTTACGTACGTAGGAAAACTATATCTGTCCTTGTGAGAAAAGACAAATGACAATAAACAATAAAAAATATATAAGATTACTAGACCTAAACGAATAAAAGGATGCAGGCAAGTCACAAAATGTCACCCTTCGTAAATTGTCTCTTTGTTTCGTTTTTCTTCGTTTTTTTTTCTCACACCTTGGGAAAAAAAACTTTCTTCCTTCCGACACACCCAATCAGCTTCTTCTTTTGTCCCACATCCTTCGACCCGGATGACAAACACTTTCTTGCTTTTGTCCTGTTCTGTTTCTTTCTTGGATCCCACCTTGGGTCTCCGCCGGCTTCAGGGTGACGACCATGTCACGCATGCCACGAAGACCCTCGGATGGAGTGTTATCATCGTATCATGATTGATATTCACACTACTGTTTTTTCCCCTAATGATCCTACCACTAATTCTGTGTTTTATTCTCCTGTACGTCTTCGACTACTATTACTACTTCTAATAGTACTTCCGCTGTGACTGCTAGTACTATTAACTTTAAAGATTGCTGTTTCTGCCGTTACTATTGCTTGTACTTTCTCTTATGTTGCTAGTGTTACTATTACCAATTAGTGATACTACTGCTTTAGCTACTTGTGGCATGATAGCACTGTTATTATTGTTGATTGTTATTGTTTTAGCTTTTCACACGATTATTATTATCATCATATTTATCATTATTATTATTGTTTTGTTTGTTATTATTATTATTACCATTAGTGTTATTATTATTATTATTGTACTTATTATGATTATTGTTTTTTATTATCATTATTATTATTATTATTATTATTATTATTATTATTATTTTTTTTTTTTTTTTTTTTTTTTTTATTATCATCATCATCATCATCATCATCATCATCATCATCATCATCATCATCATCATCATCATCATCATCATCATCATCATCATCATCATCATCATCATCATCATTATTATCATGATATTATTATCATTGTTATTATTATTATTATCATTATTATTATTATTATTATTATTATTATTATTATTATTATTATTATTATCATTATTATTATTATTATTATTATTAATTAATCAATTAATTATAACAATAATAATAATAATAACAATAATAATAATAATAATATTATTATTATCATTATTAATTAATTAATTAATTAATCAATTATTATTATTACTACTACTACTTTAATCATAATTACTTTTATCATTACAGTTATTATTATTATTAATTATAATTGCAGCAGCAGCATTCTGCTCCCATTGCTTTTGTTATTTCAGCATTCATTACATTTTTATCATTAGCAGTAGTAAAAAAATTGTATTAGTAATAAAATAATTAATATCATCATTTTTATCATGATCATACACATCATACACATCTTTGAATTATGACAGTTATCTTTATTTTTATTTTTATCGTTGTTTCTGTTATCATCATCATCATCATCATCATCATCATATCATCATCATCAACATCATCATCATATCATCATCACATCATCATCATCACATCATCAAGATCATCATCATCATCAGCATCATCATCATCATTATCGTCATCACCACCACCACCACCACCATCATCATCATCATCATCATCATCATCATCATCATCATCACCATCATCACCATCAG
>NC_051392.1:47667262-47669762 GCF_015228065.2 Penaeus monodon
GGAGACCATGCCTTTGCGACAAAGCGTAAAGGTGAATATAAAACCACTCAGTGAGATCTCCCAGGAACTCCGGAGCCACGAGAGGACTCTGGAGAGAGACCATGGCGACGTGCTTAGAGAGAGGGAAATGGAAAGAGCAATAGCAAAGGAGAGGCAGATGGAACGCGATAGCGAGAGACAAAGGGAGAGGGAACTTGCCGCTGAAAGAGAAAGAGCAAGAGTACGAGACAGAGAGAGAGAAGCGGCCATTGAGAGGGAAAGAGAAGCAGAACGAGACAGAGAAACAGGACGACAGTCGGACCACGAGCGGAACAGAGAAATCGAAGCGAAGAGGGAGCGAGATCGGGAAGAGAGGCGAGGCACACCTACCACGCTTGAAAGGAGACGAGGAGAATTTGACCCTCACAGACCAACTAATCAATTCATCTCAGCCAGTGAAGCAGAAAGGCAAAGAGAACGAGACCGACAGGAGGAGATCGAACGAGAGATCAGAAAAGCCGAACAGAAGAAAGAGGCCCTACGAAATAAGTCTTTGGTCAGTGCTTCGTATGAAGTCCGACCGTCCGGCAGGGTAGTCGACAACTGGAGGAACGATGATGACAGGATAAGGCAAGCTGAGCGCGAGAGGGCAATCCAGAGGGAGCGAGAGCGAAACGAAAAGTCGCACCGAAGAGATGACGGAAATGGTCAGAGAGAAAGAGACCGAGACCAGCGTCGAGGAGGAGGCTCTGCAAGAGACCATGATCATAAGCACGACGGGCATCGGTTCAGCCATGAGAAACCTCCTATTCTGATCATCGAGGAAGTGCCAAATGACTCCACTAGCGGAGAGCACACGAACAGACGCCCAGTGTGGAGGGGGAGACCGAATAACAACGAGAGGTACAGAGGCCCCGGCGGCTCTCAGAGACCGATTCAGGACCCACGAGCGCCTGACAGACATCCTGTTCTTCCGCGACCCAGCATCACAAACTTGGACCGTCGCCCTGGCCGCCCTGACTATCCGTCGAAATATGATGAAGTGCATTTAGATATTCTCCATGAGCATTTCCCTCATCATGACCATCATGGCGGCGTTGTAAAGCCCATTCCCATTCCACCCCCGCCACCCCCACCTGTGCCGATTCCCGTCCCCGTCCCGGTTCCGGCCCCAGATCCCGGTCTGATTCTGCAGCAGCAGCTGGGTCAGGCCTTACTCACGAAACATGCCATCGAGGCAGGGGTGTTAACGAAGGCCGCAACGTTGGGAGTCTTAGGAGCCATTAAAGCCGGAGCCGCGGCTCACCTGGGGGCACTGGGAGCCGGTGCCGCCGTCAGTAATATCAAGCACGCTGTCAAGGACAAGCTGAAGACGCACCTGAAGCACAAGGTGGCGCAGACGATTGCCGGTGGAGTGGCAGTTCCAGCTGGTCTTCATGCTCTCAAGGTGCACACTCAGCTCAAAGGAGCACATCATCAGCTGCGTAAAGCGCGTGAGGCCATCTTACTCAAGCTCCTTTTGCTCAGGTAGGTAGTGTACCTTGTGTTAGACCAGCTTCTCGAACTTTTCAATTCATGGCCATCCATAATTTCACTCTAGTAAAGCTTCAAAATTTCATCATTTTTATGAAAATTACGTCATATATATTGTACATTTTGAAAGAAAACAAGAATATTACTATAAAATCATTTTTTTTTAGGTTGCTCTAACACTCTTGCCCATGCATAGACATATTTTGTGTGTATGAGTTAATGTATAAGTGCGTGAAAGTGTATGATAATAAGCGACTGTCCTTAGACTAGCCATGCGTAATTTCACCCTTCGCGTAAACAGGCCTTTACGGAAACTTCAAGGACAGGCGTGGATCGCTACGAGCCTTTAAGGACCAAAAAAGACGATTACATCTCTAATAGGCTTCTCAATTTTTTACTTCACTTACTTTTTGACTTCACTTTACTTGCTTTATTCCCCTTTATATTTTTAGCCCCCTGGCCTTGTTATTTGTTGGATCCATTAAGGAGTCAACGACTCTAAGAACATTCTTATATTGTTTCTTTCAAGGGTGAAAACAATTGTATAGCCTAACTGAAGTGTACAATAACATGGATTTATAATTTCAGAAAATATATTCATTATGCTATGTTTTCAGGCCATACTTTAAGCATGTCGGCCCCACCTACATCATACCCCCCGAATTGCCTGACATACCTATTGGAGTTCATCTGACACCAGTTCAAGTGGAACAGCTGCCAAGGATATACATTGACGTACGTTCTAAGACCCATGTTGATGCCCGTAGAGTCTTTGCAATAGAAAAATTGAATATCTAATTACCATAATGCTGATAATAATGATGATAAATATTGTAGAATTATGATATTTGATTTCGAAATTAACGTTGGCGTAGTTATCTTGATTTTATCATGATTTTATATGTAGTGTTATGCTAGTGTTGGTATTCTTCGTCAGCAGGTGCCCCACAGTGATGCGTTTGCCCCTATCCACATCCCCGAGCTCAAG
>NC_051392.1:47679762-47682262 GCF_015228065.2 Penaeus monodon
AAAGACCAACCATTTACACGACATTCCGGTCTTTCCCGACAACCATTCGCCCTGCCATCGTACCCACCACTTACCCCACCACCCAGAGGCCAACCATTATAACCACCCTCCGTCCCTTCACAACAACGCGACGGCGGCCCAGCACGACGCCCAAGCCTCCCTTCGTAATCCCGAGCGCTGTCCCGTCCGTTCCGACGCCGTTCGATCCCGCCACGACGCCGGTATTCACGGTCACGGAAATTCCGGCGACGACGACGTCTAGCACCGTATTCCAGCTCTCCCCCACTGTGATCGGGAACGGACAGTTTGAGATCGAGGACAACACGTTCCCGCCGCGACCTCTAGAAAGGTATCAGAAAAGGACTTTACTCGAATTATTCATAAACACATAGATCATAGTTTCTAATAACAGACGATTCCATTCCAAAGAACTCTGATAACCTCACACTTAACACTGAAACATCTTGACCTTGAACTTTTCTCCTCCAGCGACGAGATCGATATCCTGGACAACCTCGACCTAAATATTGACGTCTCAACGGAAAGGCTGTCGTTCCTGGACGTCGGGAAAGATTTGACCCGGCACCCTGGCACGGACGCGAACGATGACGTGCACGTTCTCTCGCCGTTCACGAAGAGGAAAGGAAATGCCACAGAGAACAATCAGGTAATGAGGAGGGGGATTTCTAAAAGACAGTAAAAGTGGTATGAAAAGATGAAGTGGATAAACATTGATATCAAGAGATATCTTAAATTGGGTCAGGGATGTAGTGTACATTTAAGAGCAATTACACTGATATTCATAAGACAAGATGATTTAAGAAGAAATGCTTTGCTGTATGGGACGGAGCATAAAACTTACTAATAGGTGTACTGAGAAAAGAACTAATGAACAGGAGATATGAATCGTCTCGGTGAAAGCCAGGTTATTACCGTGACTACGAACGGAAAGCAAAGTAGTATAGGATTTATTCGTTAACGCCAGATCTCTCTCTCTCTCTCTCTCTCTCTCTCTCTCTCTCTCTCTCTCTCTCTCTCTCTCTCTCTCTCTCTCTCCCTCCCCTCTCTCTCTCTCTCTCTCTCTCTCTCTCTCTCTCTCTCTCTCTCTCTCTCTCTCTCTCTCTCTCTCTCTCTCTCTCTCTCTCTCTCACTCTCTCTCTCTCTCTCTCTCTCTCTCTCTCTCTCTCTCTCTCTCTCTCTCTCTCTCTCTCTCTCTCTCTCTCTCTCCCTCTCTCTCTCTCTCTCCTTTCTTTCTTAACTTAATAGGTTCCAACATCGGCACAAGGCCTTCGCCAGCCCAGGTGGCCTTCTTCCGACATTCATGAGTCACTCACTCACCGTCTGACGTCATTCCCACTTTGGTCATGATCAGCCATAAAGTGCGCTCCCATAGTGGGGTAATCTTGTATGCTGTGTTTCATTTACTGTACAGAGAGCGTTGCGAAAGTCTTGAGTTATACGCCATGGGATACAATCATTTCGTTAAAGGAAGCACTGAAAGTCGAATCAGTCTTAAGGAAGGATCCTGTTGGATTCGTTCCACTCGATTGGGCCTCCTCGGGGTGTAACGCAACGATGCCAAAGTCATGTTATTGGAGAGGGTGAGAAAATCTTACTCTGTTGCAGGAGCACGCAGACGATGACCCCTTTGGATTGTACACAGATTACATGGACAAGATCCTAAATCGAAGTCCAGACTCAACCGCCACTGATGAGTCCTTAACTGCTCAGGTTGTCTTTCCTCTTCGTAAATCTTGCGAATTATACTATATGCATATATGAGCATATGTATGTTTGTATATATACATAAGTATATTAGTATGTATATATCGGGTCCTGTCCTCTGTCACAGGATAACGACGATGATGATCCCTTCGGCCTGTACACAGACTACATGGATAGGCTCCTCAGTCAAAGTTCCGAATCCTCCTCCCACGCCACCAACACTCGCCGCTTAGTCACAGGAACCTCTGCTATTTACACCACCACAACCACAGCGCCCATACGTGGCGAGACCTCTTACACACAGGTTGTTTTATAAGTGAAGAAATTGTCTCAGATTTCTATCTATTTCATATTTTGGTACTCTGCTTACAATTTAAGAGGAATGATACCTGAATGCGTTAACGTTTAGTTCTTTGCCACTTTTGAATAATAAATTTGATATAACTTGCCTGGCCCAGTGATTATGCCATTCCAGAGTAAGTTTCAAATGTGCTATATGCAATTGCATTTTAACATATCGAATAAAGTAGTCGTAAATGTCCCTGTAATTCTTGCTATTTGGTCTAGTATTAGTATTACATTACGCTTAACGGCATTTCGTCAAGGTTGCTTTATAGTCTGCACTCAGTTTGCTCTGTGTTGTTCATATCACTAATGTCAATGCAATCTGCATTATATAACACAGAGTCGTATATACACCATACAGAAATATTATTCTAAGATATATTTCTGAAATTTGCTGCTTGCATGTATCCCCAAGTTGACGGTCTGTATG
>NC_051392.1:47687262-47694762 GCF_015228065.2 Penaeus monodon
GCTCATGGTCGGGTCGGGCTGCGGAGAAAGTGTTACGGGTGAGGTGTTGAATGTCAAGCTGAGACAAGTTCACCTCCTGAATATGACCGAGGCGTTGGGCGCCCCGAGAGTTGGGAGCTGAGATCCTTAGTATTATAGGAACATCTATTCTATTGTTGCTAATATTGCTCATCTATGTCCGTTTTTACCATCACTATATCTGATGCACGATTATGTATCCCGGCAGCGTGGATTGCCAGAAAGAAGAAAGGACGGTTGAACTGAGCTGGTCACGTGACATCTTGGGCAGTTGGTTCGTCATAATGCAGACGCCGCCATTCGCTCAGCCGATCACGGTGACCACCTGCAGGTAGCTCCTAGAATGAGATTGTCGTGTTTGCTATTCACCTTCTAGAATATCAATAACTTTTCGTAATATCCTGTCTTTATTTTAAGATCTGATTAGTAATGCTGATCCTTTATTTGTGAATCAATACGCATTCTTGCTTGTTATATAGCCTTACACTAGGCATTCTCTTACACCATGTTAAAAAAAACTAGCACTGAGTAGCAGTGATCTCCTAATAAGAGATGAATACAGCTGTGTGCTATTCTAATGTCCTAATAGTCCAAATATATTTGCCCTACAATACAAATTACAGTTCTTCTTATAAATCACAAGGGGGCCATTGATATGCCACTTCATCCATTGCATTTCGAAGGAGTGACGTTCTTTCCACTTCCTCTTCGACAGCGCCGCCGCCAGATTGCAGGGTTGTCGGCCGCTGCTGCAGCCGCGGCCTCTCATCGCTTTCCAGCCCCGTGACCCCGAGCCGCGCCCCTTCGTGTTCGACTTCCCCCTACCTGTGGCGTGCGTCTTCGCCGGGGTAGACCCTCTGCAGCGTGTAAGCGTCGCAGGATAATAGGTCTTGTTAGGCCCGCCAGAACTGGGTCCCTCGGTAGCTTCGGCTTTGCATTTTGATGTTTGTTAGTTTGTCACCTGGGTGGTTTGTAGAACAGGCCATTGTAATTTCACGTAAATTGTTATGTACTCATAAATTGTAAATTTTACATTTGAAGTGTCAAAATTGTGTATATGTAATAGAACTGATTTAAAAGCTTACAATCCTATTATCTAGGCTTCGGCTGTGACTATAGTCGTGACACCCGATGACCAGCCTGTGACATCATCGCCCTTTGACTCAGACTTGGATGACGAACGTTCCGTGACGTCACGGTCAGGCGCCCATGGGACGGACATATTCGTGACGTCACTGGCGAACAGACCAATCCCACATCCTCAGGTGACGTCACGGTCTTTCCCACGCGTCCCGCTTCCACGGCGTCCGGATACGCTGTCGGGAGTGCCCATCGACATTGTCAAGACACGCACAGAAATAGTGCAAAACGAAGCTGAAGTTAAAGTCAGCCGGCAGTCGGGAGGCTCTCGCGCTCATCCAGCTCACGTTTTCTTGACATTATGTCTATCGCTTGCTTTGCTTGTTCAAAGATGATCTTGTAGACTACATAGGTAGACTTTATACATACTATGCATATGTAAGTTATTTTAATTGTAACATACTATCACAAATGTTATATACACACACAGCTTTTCCTAATAGGTTGTACTCATAGAATATATCTGCAACAACGAGACGTGAATCAACGCCAAGAAATTTTGGACTACTTACGTGAACGGCAAAGAACACCACACCTTCACACACATACACCATGCATTTCCAGGTCCAGAACAGCTTATCCTTGACTATAATACGGACAGAGAACAAAAAACATAGACCCGTATCTACACTGCCATACTGCTAAATGTACTATGGTAAAAATACTCACCATATAAATGCATGTTTTAACTATTTTACGGGGAAAACGTTATTTACAGTATATCACACGATCGAACAGGATGTGGTAGCATCCTTATTGATAGGAGACACGGGAGGTGTCGTAAGACTAAAGAGGAGTCCGCTGTTGGTCTTACTTGATTTATAACTGCAGCCAAGCTAAGTGATTTTGTAAGTTACACTGATGACAAAGAAATATTTTATTTGCACTATATATACTCAAAATAGATTTACGTACAACTATGTACAATAAAGAACAATTTCTACGTGTATTTTATTAAAAGAAAGAAAGATGAAACTAGAAATACAATAACCAACCTTCAAGAGAAGCGTGAAAGCAAACCAACTGATAAAAAATCCACCGGCATGAAAGAGCACAGGTTCCCCCGAGAGCCGCATCCGCACTGAGGGACGGCCTGACAGAGATTCCATGTTTATGGTATTTTAGTTCGAGGTAAGAAGTTCTACGAAGAAGCAAGGAAACACATTCTTCTCAACAGACTCTATTGTGCATACAGTGCTATCTTGTTACGAAGGCATTTTACGGAACAGAGCGTCAATTCACACTTGCCTACATGTCCATCATCAGACCATGCACTCGTGTTCTTTCCTATGCATAATCATATAAATATGCTATAAAGGGAAGAGTGAGGAAGAGAGAGAGAGAGGGGTAGACAGATAGGTAGATATATAGAGAGGTCAGATGAATAGACAGACAAACCGAGAAAAAGGATTAGAGTATGAGTACAAAAATGTGTTCGTATTCCTTTTACCCGATCCATGTACGAATGCGATGTATTCCAGAAATATCATAGTATAATCATTTACAATGCCCCTTGAAAACTGGAGAGCACAATGAGGAAAACTACAGGAAACAATTTTGTGAGATGGCAGAGCAGGGAAATTTGGGGTCGTGGAATGCAAGCAGCGGAAGGCACTTTAGTCACCATTTTCTGTAAGTGTTGTCGCAGATGAAATGCAGCTGCGTTGCGTGCTTAGGTAGTTCTTGGGGTCTTTTAACCGTATATGAATCCCATAAACTAGGCTCAGGAGCAAGCACCAGACCCTAATGGTGACGACACAGAAAAAATACATACTTACTACTAAGTTTTGCCTGTACGTTGCAGCAAATTGTATACCGTTATCAGAGACAGTTGTTCAACACGCGGCAAAGCATATAAAAGAATAATTAACAATGAAAAGAAAAACCGAATACGGCATGCCCGGAAGATTTATTTCGAGCGCGCAACAAATACGAGGATTACACAGCCGCAAGGAGATTTGCGAGTTCTTACCAACTTACTAGAAGATTTTCTTATATTAGTTCATTTACGTTCAGCAAGCACTAGCTGATGCCCACCGACAAACCTTCATGTAACTTCACTCTTCTTGATACAACCCACAATAACACGAGTGCACATCATCTTCATACAACAAAACAGAACAGTCGATACAAATGAAATGATCAGCTTTAATCAGGAAGAATTAGCTACGAAGCCAGCCATAATCACTCTCACCATCGCTCTTATTTGCTTAATAAGCGCAATGGCTACAGAGAGGAAACTAGTTTAAGGCAAATGAACAACAAAGGAACATGCGTAAAGAAAAGAGAGAAGCAAAGAAGAGAAAAATAGAGATAAGTATATAGATAGATAGACAGTTATAGATAGAATGAAAAGTAGCATACATAGCTGTACATATGTATGCATGTGTGTGTGTGTTTAGTTTCGAAAATGTCACATCATGTTCCACCTTTCATAAAAGACATAAGGATTTATTACTTTTTCATTTTCATACACACACACACACACACACTGTGTGTGTGTGTATGTATGAATACGTAAACATACATATGCACATACACACACATACACTTATGAATTTATATGAGCATGTTCACACACAAATACCATAATGCACATCTACCAACACAAAGTCAGTTTGACATAAAAAGAAAAAGAGAAATGCGAATCAGACTAGCGCACCCAGCCATAAAACAACGTGCTTGGAGTCGGTCCGTCGGCAGCCGGATGCCTATTGCGTCTGCCATAACAAGCCGCTCATTTCAACGAGATGCTTTCAGTGGGCATTGTTGAGGCTGACTGCATGTGTCCGAGAGTTGATTAACAAAGTGCTCCTATTTCACATGTTCATGGATGTATTTGAATGTCACTTTTTATCTTCCTTTTATAAAAAGAATATATATATATATATATATATATATATATATATATATATATATATATATATATATATATATATATATATGTGTGTGTGTGTGTGTGTGTGTGTGTGTGTGTGTGTGTGTGTGTGTGTGTGTGTTTGTGTGTTTGTGTCAGTTTGCGTTTTAATGTTTCGTGTCTTTATTTCGACTTCATCTTTGTTTAACCGCCTATTCCTAATCTACGTGTGAGTTTCCTTCAGTCTGTCTATACTCATGTGCATGGAGCTTCGTCTCTATCTTTTCCGTTAGTATATTGTTAAGGCAATCTTCATTACATTTGTTTGTGAGTATCTATTATTTGCACTCTTGTCCTGGTGTTACCAAACGGAGGAGATGTCAGCAATTTCTCCTCATAGAAACTGACTTCTCTGAATTCCAAATCAGTCTAACAGCATAATTCCTTTCTAACACGATCCCCCACATCCTCTGTGATGAATATTAATGTTATTCTTTACTTCCTTTAAGTAATGAAACATGAAGGAAACACAGTTGGGTGCAGAAAGTTGGAGACCTTCACGGTCCTTGACAGAAAAGGGAGAGCTCTGCACGGGGTCATAATCATACATGCGCTGTTCGACTTAGGTACAAACAGTGTGTAATATTTCGTCCCGATGTGATATACACTGACAAGAGCTACGTGAACGGAGTTGTTGGAAGGATCCCGTTACTCTGCATGCTTGCTATCGGAAAGACAGGATGATGTGCAATGAATCAGCATACTAGGTTTCGTTATTCTTCTTGACATTTTGAAAATGTTTCTGGTAATCTCTTGAATTTTATATGGCAATATCTACATCATATCCTTTGCTATGTCAAAAAGCAAGTGATGGTGCTCCTGGAATCCACTGTCAAACTTAAAATTACAGATGAACATAGTCTCAGGCCTTGGCACGATAAGGAAAAATTTCCTTCATGAGAACTAGTCGGGAGAATATTATGTTGTGACTACAGCACTGGTCAAACTGTCATAGTGGATAATCATTAAAAGCTCCTGATATATTACAAGAGATAGGAGTGATTAGAAAAAAAACAGTAAACACAAGCATGAGAGGATCAGCAGTATCTGTGAACATGTGAAACTGTCTGTCAGTTGATAACTCCAGAATTCAGTTAAGAATTTCCGACATTAATTTCTCTCAGTATCAGCACCACGGCTTGTTCTATCCCGAAAAATTGTCCCGAAAATAACATAGTCCTTCACTTGCAGTTCATTCGCTCATGTCTGTGGGAATGCATCTTCGCATATTCGTGTTTATGAAATCGTCTTTTTATTTCTCTGCCTCTTCTCTCTCTTTCTATCCCACAGTGGCCCTTCACTCCCTTCAAGGTAACCTGGCCCGTTCTTTCTTTGCATCTGTTGAACTCTTTGTGTTAGTAGACAGTGCATCGAATTACACTAAAACCGCATCCTGTCGCCTGACTAGTGCCAGCAAGCATCCGCTGTTACAGTGTACGCAGCTGACTACATGGAAAATGATGAATCCTATCCTATGGTGTTGCTACCTATCTACGTACATACCCTTGGTGTCATTGGTTCGAGCTTATTAGGTAAAATCAACGAAGACGGTAAACATAAATATTCTGTCCTTGATCCTGTATGTTACCAGTAGTGCCAATGCTAAGCCAGACACCTATGGACGATTTCTCTATCGTCGGTGCGACTGTTAAAAGTTCACACAACCATCGTCTTTATATCGTCCTTTATTTAACATTTCCTCTTTTAATACCTCACTATCCATTTGTTCTGCATGTCTATCTGTTCATTCGTATATATAGGTATATATCGATCTTCATCACTTTTTCCTCGCAAGAACGTACCAGCCCTCCCCCCTCCCTCCCCTGCACATGGCATCGTGGCACAAAGCCAAATATGAGATGCAAATTGTCGCTGTCAACGCTGACCTATATTGTTCCTCTGAGTTCGTTAAGAGTGTGTTTCTCTTCTATCTGTATCTTGCAGTCAACGAACCACAACACACTGAGGGAACATGTTTCTGGTCGTGCAGGATAATAACGAACACTGACAAAACGGGAAACCTATGCTGAGTAGTACCACAAATCATGACATTAGATGTGTCTCTCACTTTGATTTTTTTCTCTTAATTGACGAAAAAATCGACGAAAATGATGAAGTTTTTCTCCTTCAACAGATCCTAGGATTCATCTTTAGCCTTATTGCTAAGGTATAATAAGGAGCGGCACACTGACATGGGACCCGTTTATTAATGAAGTGTGTACAGTAAATGATGATCTTCAAAGTCTGTGATACGTCAGAATTAGCACTGAGATTGAGCTTGGTATAGGAATGAAGATATATATATATATATATATATATATATATATATATATATATATATATATATATATATATATATATAGAGAGAGAGAGAGAGAGAGAGAGAGAGAGAGAGAGAGAGAGAGGGAGAGAGAGAGAGAGAGAGAGAGAGAGAGAGAGAGAGAGAGAGAGAGAGAGAGAGAGAGAGGAGAGAGGAGAGAGAGAGAGAGAAGAGGAGAGAGAGAGAGAGAGAGAGAGAAGAGAGAGAGAGAGAGAAGAGAGAGAGGGAGGGAGGAGAGAGAGAGAGAGAGAGAGAGAGAGAGAGAGAGAGAGAGAGAGAGAGAGAGAGAGAGAGAGAGAGAGAGAGAGAGAGAGAGAAAGAGAGAGAGAGAGAGAGAGAGAGAGAGAGAGAGAGAGAGAGAGAAATATAATTTTGATAGGTGCTCATTCAGAGGCTGTATTAAGAAGTCACATCCCAACACTAACCACTTTCCGGCCCACAGTCTTAAGTGAAAGTCCACGTACTTTTTACTGTTAACGATTTTAGGTCAATATTCTTATCGATACCCATGGATATGCTCATCATTAGCGCTGCATTTTGTGTTTTCGTGAGAATTAAACGAACTGATCTTTAAACAATCAAACATGTATTTGTAGAATAAAAACAAAACAGAATAAAGAGCAAGTGCATCTTGGGTAGGTGTCTGCCCTTGTAAGCAAGTGTTTGCCAGTAATAAGTCAAGGGCAGCGACATTGCTTCATCTTATCGGAACATTCGGAAGTACGCTTATCAAACTGTATAAAAAAATAATTTTTTGCCAGTCAAATACTAAATTGCGTTTATAATGTAAATGTTGAAACGATTAGTAATGTGTTTAATAATTCGTGATGTTGAAAACATATAGTTAAGAAAATACGAGTAGCTTGCGTCCTCGTTGCCCTTGACATAAATGCTTTCAGTGCTCGCATAGAAAAAGTTACGATTTTATGCGTATTTTTGTTGATTTGCCGGACACAGACTTATCCAACAATTTTTTAAGGGGATTTGTAAAATTATTGATTCCATGACTGATTAACTGATATGTTGATTAGATAAGTTCATCAATCAGCAACAGTATTCAAAACGTTTGTAAATGGAATTGCACGCGCCGTCTCAATTTACATTT
>NC_051392.1:47704762-47709003 GCF_015228065.2 Penaeus monodon
ATAAATGCTTTGTCATAAGGAGTAGCAGATGAGATGAGGTAGGACCATAATTGACTCTTGTTACTAACCTGTTGTAGAGCAATCTATGTGGAAACAAAGTTAATAAACTAAATCCAGAGTGGATATAGCATGTATGTTTGTCCTGGCATCAATGGGTTAAGGTAAATGAATAATGAAGGAAATACTTTAAGTATGCTAAAAAATTCTCATGGTTCTAGAGTTGGAAGAACTAGAGACTACACAGTTTTCCGTGAAAGCCTTCGGAAACATATAGAAGAAAAGATGCCTAGAGTGTAAACAAGATCTTATGATAGTTTTCTATATTAGATATTTACAAAATAGGGAACTACATTGCCGTGACAAAGAAGACATACTTGGTACTGATGTTTTAGCCATTTTGGTAAAATTAGAAAAGGAAAAAAAAATATGAATCCATTTGAAAGTTGAAATTGTTCATGGTATACAGAAATTGCCAGTACTTTGCAAATAGTATGCAAAGCTTGCTCTTAGTTTCAAAGCCTTTGAGCATAATTGTGAAGCATTCTTGACTCAACTATGACTGGCAGTGCAAATAACAAACTGAACAGATGAGCCTATTTTTAATATTCATCATCTGACTAGTTTTATAATAGGTTTTAAAGGTGCATTTGATAAGTATGTAAATTCACATAGCTACCTTGGATTAATTCAGGATATACAAGTACAGTGGCCCAGGAAAATTGAAATCCGTATCAGATTACAGGTAAAGAGAGTAGTGGTTGAGCTATAGTATAGGTTGTATTTAGTATATATGGGGAGGTCCCTGTTGTTTGTCATTTCACTCTTGTCACCAGGTTTTTGTAAATGATTTTGGAGGATTCTGAATGTTTGTACTCTGATGTCCTGAAACAAATTGAAAACTAAAAGGAAAAAATAAAGAAAGTACATTGTATAATAAGATAACCTGAGGTCCAAAATATGTATACATACAAACTTTCAAGTTTTGGTATATGTATACATATACCAAAAATTGAAAGTTTGTGTGTGCTGCCAACTTCAGTATAGGTGAACAGTACATGCCTACTCTTTTGGCCACCAGAACAGGATGATATTGGCACACCAATATACTCTCAGATGCTGTTGAGTGTTAATGTTGATTTTTCTCCTGAACTCATTAATGGATAATAGCTGACACAAACCCACATAAAGCTACAAGTAGACATGTATTGACACTAAATAATAAAGGGAAATGAAAACAGTGAATATGCAGCTGGTAATGGCCACTTAAGGGAACTGTCAAGCTTTTAATTTTTAAATTAATTTTTGATAAAATATCTCAAGGCAGATGAGATAGCTATCTGTCCATCTACCTTCGCACTGGTGTTGTGTGTAATAGTTACACCATATTTCACAATATCCATCATTTGCATTTCTATTTCATATCAATTTATCTATAGTAAATATATAAGAAACTAGCTGCTTGAGTAAACCACTAGATATTATGACATGAGTCCACATTACACCCTTTTCATCTTGTATTCCTATAGGATATTGTGTATTGTTTTTCATCGAATCATTATTCATCATATTTTTTGGTCCATATAAATGAGAGTGAAATGGAATCTTGTAGCTCATTGGGCTGTGTGACAGTTATGATACTATGCTATTTCTTTTTAGTAATGTTTCATAAAGATTTGCAATATTTATTAGAAACAAATTCAGTTCTATAGATCAGTAGTATTTTAGTGAATTTTAATGTGAAGTATCATTGTAGATTGGATGTTTTAAGTGAAAGAACCAAGTTAAGTCAATTTTAGGATTACAGAGCATTGAGCTATAGGTTTTATATGCTGACTAAGAATTTTGTGAAATAATAAGTATTTGATTTTTTTTGCACAATTTTATTAGTTGGCCAGAGAGGAAGTCTTGATAGCGAAGGAATTTCAAAGTACACAAACTTTTATTGCAAATTATGAAATCTTTAAGTTGTGCAAATAGAATGAATTACTCTATAACTTATTTTACAGCTAAATATATCCATAAAAGTTAACATATACATTTCAAATGTAAATATTATCTAAATTAAAAACAAAGGGGTAGTGAGGTGAATGAAGATAATTTTTTAGCTCCCTATTATTGAAGAATTAAGTATTTATATGATTAATGATCTCAGCCCAATATCGACAGGCATAGCATGTACGTACATGCTATTCCCACTGTGAGTTTACTTTATTAATTCTTATTATACATAGATGGCTACAATTGTACTAAGTCACCAATGAGCCAATTATGAGTACTGCCTGTCTTGCCCGTTTACCCTTTTCCCAGATTTACAAAAATATTTTACTTTATCATATTTTGCTTTAACTAATGTTTATAACATTATAGTAATTATAATGTCAAAAATAAAAATGACATCATCAATCTTCATAGCATTAGTAAAAAATATGTATTCATAGAGTGTATACATATACATATACATATTCATAGTGTTAGTAAAAAATACGTTTTTTCCCGCCAGTTCAAGGAAATATGAAATTAAGTAAGGTCATGAGGTCTACTAATTGACTCCTTTGTGGCTAAGCACTACCAGAGCCATCTATGTGCAGAGACATTTCACAAATAAAGAAAAAAAGAAAAACGAGCACAGTATTTTCCCCATTTTTCATCCATTTTTGCCTGTGGCTTGTGGTTAATATTTGTTGACCAGGCCAAATATAGATTCTAAAGAATGATGTTATGTATTCTTTAGGTTTTATTGTATTTCACTTCTGCAAGAAGTTTTTGATTCATACTTTTCTCCTTTAGTTACTGACACAATTCTCTAAAGCATACATCATTATAGGTTTATCAGTAAGAGAGAAAGGATATTGTGCTTAGTTACTAGATCTTGTAATGCTAGAAATCTCATATCAGTGTTAATATATACCAAGGGAGAGCAAAAAAGTGAAAGGAAGAATGTCTATAAAAAATATACATTTTTGCACTGAACTGACAGATTTGTTGAATTGGTTAAAATTGCTTTCCTGTAAAATTTACACTTACAGAGTTTCTGATGGAAGGATAAAATGGTAAAATTACATTTTAATTAAGGAAATAATGAAAAGGGATATAGATTCTTGCTGTTTGTTTTCTTTACGTAACATATTATTTGGAGGGAACAAAAGAGGCATTTAAACTTTATAAGATACAATTCACCCTTATATCATATATATAACCCTAGTATAACTGCTGGCAAGAGCATGTAACCTTTCTTTGACTTGCTCAGTGAACAAAAATGTGTGTGATTTACTGTATGAGTGGTTACAGAGCATTGTATCCCTTCATTTAATGTGTTTGATATATCTGTGAATTACAATTTATATTTTTATATTTTCTTTCCATTTTACAACTGACCACTCAACAGCATATGAGAAGTGAACAGTACTTGATACAAAACAGTGGATTTTACCTAGAAAATCCTCAGTCATGAAAGATGTGACTGGATCAGGCATTCTTTTGTGTGCTAAAAATGCACTTAACAATTTTTTTCATAGCCTAGCTCATCATGTGTTATATTCAACATAATGTTTCCTATACCACAAGAAACAAGTTTTATTCAGAAGATGAAGCCTAAAAATCTCATTTAAGATCAGCATATTATATACTTTCAAATATCTGAGGGTAGTTGTATATATTGTTTGGTTCCTAGTACCAGACTGATACATTTGTACCGGTATAGAATATAGCAAATAGCTAGTGTTCTTCTTTCAGCCACAAAAACATCCCAAGTTGATTTGTTATCATACAGGATGTGAATACATGAGTATGGTATGTTCTAGTATAAAAGGGCTTAGAGATACCAGAATGTCGGTAGTATGTTGGAGATTGTTAATGAAAAATTCTTAAATAGTTTGAAAAGTTTTGTGATGGGAATCATACCTGTAGTAGCTATTCCTACTACAAGTCATTACTCAGTTGATCTATATTTTGATTAGTAAATAAAGGTCATTGAAAAGGAACAGTGATGAAGCTTTCAGGTGATGTATCTCATATATCCATGAATAAATATAAAAGGCAAATGATAAATAAGATTTGACACGTACAGGTAGTGGGTTTAGAGATGTATTCAGTAGAATTTGATGAGTACTGATAACAGGGATAGGCTTAGAGAGAAGTGTCAGATTTGATGAAGACAAGACCAAAATTTATACATTTTATGCCATATATATATATATATATATATATATATATATATATATATATATATATATATATATATA
>NC_051392.1:47709103-47734103 GCF_015228065.2 Penaeus monodon
AAAAAAATTTTTTACTTCAAAAAAGAAAAAACAAAAAAAGCAGGAAAAAGGGGGGGGAAAAAAGGGAACAATTTACAGATGATTACCTGTTTCGGGCTTGGTTTCCCTTTTTTCCACTCTTGACTTCTCGTGATCCCCTCATCCTGAGATTTCAATTTGTAAGCTCATGTTCCTCAGATTTTGCCTTTTAAAAATCAAGAAGCCTTTAGTGAACCTTTCATTATAAATAATTCAACAAAAAAATTCATCATTCCTGTTTCTAAACAAATATCACAATATCACATTTTCTCTATTAAAAAAAATTTCCATAGAATTATAAAATTCTAATTTAAAAAAGGGGGAAAATTTGAAAAAGTTTTTTAAAAATGCAGGTAGTACGTTTCTCATTTTGATTGTTCCAATTTTTTGAGCCATTTTTCGGGGGCTGCCGAATCTTCCTTTTTGTTTTGCTTTTTTTCTGCCGGCGCTTCTCCGCTTCATATCTGCGTTTCTCTTTCTCCGGGAACTTTTTTAAAAAAGCAGTATTTTTTAAAAAATTTTTTATGTATTTATGTATTAAATGATTTTTAAACCCCCAAATTCCACGGGGATGGCATGTATGTAAAAGGCCCCCTTTGACTATTTGGGGCTAAGCAAGCAAACCCAAAGCCTTAAACAAAAAAAAATGCAGCTTTGGGTTAAGCCCAAATTTTTCACCCTTGCTAACAGTTACCTGTTACTAAAAATCTTACATTTTTTAAATTTAGCTAAACCCCTTCCCTCAGTCTACCGTGCAGTTTTTGAAAGCCTGTATCAGTATTTTTTCTAAATATAAAAGGAAAGTACTGAAGGAAAAAATAATGATTTTTTTTGAAAATCGAGGGGATGATAAATACAAGGATTTAATAAAAATAAATTGCAAAAAATTGAAAAAAAATCAAAATTTAAAAAGGGAAGAAAAATGAACATGAATTGGGAAAAAAGGAAGAAAGGAGTTCTAAACCCTTTTTTGGATATATACTTAAAAATGGTGTGCTACAACCAAAAAAGGTGTACTGTAAGCGCCTAATTTTTTGCTGAAAGGTTTTGGTTGGAGTTTAATTATTTTTTTTGTTGCAAGAGCATACCCGAAGGGGTGAAATCAGTACGGGAGGCGGGAAAACCCATTTCGAGAAAATGCCTTTTGCCAAACTAGGGAATCAGTGGTTTCTTTCCCCCCAAAGTATATATATAACCGGTAGCCCCACTTCTTTTTTACCCCTTTTTGAACCCAAAAAATAAAAATAAATTTTTCCCAAAAGTATTCTGACAGCTTTTTGGGAAAGGAAAAAAAATAAATAATGGAATTTTGGTTTTTAATTCGGTTTAATTATAACAATATCAAGTAAATTTTCAAAAAATTTTATGCACTACTCATTCTGCTTCTCAGGGTTTAAACGGGGTCATGTCATTTTGCCCATTTTTTCCCCCAACAATTTTGGTGATACTTTATGGAAAAGAGTTTTTCACTGCATTTTTTTGAAATGGTTCATAATAACATTTTAAAAAAAAATTAAAACAAAACCAAAAAAAAATATATATATTTTAAAAAAATTAAAAAATTAAATTTTTGCAATGATAAAGGGATGAGGCAGGGTTTAAAGTTGGAATTTTTACCAACAGATTTTCATCAAGAGGGAGTGGTTTTACCTCTGAAAAAATCCTTTTTCCTCTCATCCCTGAAAAACCCCAACTCTATGACTAAGGGGCTCAGTGTGCATTACACAGCGGGAAGTACCCTCCATAGTACCCTATAATAAAGAAAATTGGCACCCACACCTACAGTCGCTTCAACAGGTCAATAGTCTAGAAATTAGCCCCCTGATTGCTATACTGGTCCCCAAACAAAAGCTGACTTAAAAAATTCTGACTATCCATAACACAACCCCAATTTTCCCCTTTGTCATGTCCATGCATGTCAGCTGTGGTTAGCTTCCAAAACTGCCTACTGTCTTATGTTTAGGATATGTGTCTAGTGTCAAATTTTTTGACTTGGGGTCATGCTTTAATTTGTGATTTTAGGTGCGTGTGACTTTGATCTTCCTAATAGTGTACAATTTTTTGCCCCTAAAAAAATAATTAGATTTCTTGTTTAGTGTGTTTTGTAACTCAATTGTTTCTGTTTCTAATAACCCAACAGAATGACAAAGGTTCCCCCTACATTGAGAGTAAGGGGGTTAATTATTGACTAACCTTGGCAATCTTTCCTTTTTTAAGAAACAAACTTACATACCTTCCTGATCTTATCTTTCTCATCATCATGAAGTCGGGAAAGATGAGTGGTGCTTATTCTCATCTTTCACGGAACATCAGCTCAGGGCTTTCATCTCCTGACGGATGCGCTTTGGTAACTGCCTCTTTTCAATCTGTGAAAGTAATAACCAAACAAAAAAAAAATTTTACTAGTAAGGACAATATTTTCGCCCATCATACAAAAGTTTTTCAAGCGCCCAAGAGGAACAAATGATTCTGTCATAAAACTATGAAAAAAATTGCTGCACAAAAATTCCTTTCCAAGGAAAGAAAGGCTATAAATCAACTTGTTTTAAAATGAAAAAAAACTTAACTGCATGTAACTTGGCAAGTCCCAAAAAATCAAATCTGTCAAATTAATATAGGCACATTTGAATTTTTTTCGTTTTCTTGCTGCTTGCAATCAAATTTTTTAAAGTACATTCCCTGTTAATTTTCATAAATAAATTATTTTAGATTCAAACCCTATGAAGATAATAATTTAAACAGCACCTAGATCAAAACAGAACCTACCTGCTGCCTCTTAATCAGTTCTTCTTCCTTCTGCTGGTTGACTCGTTTAACTTGTTCCAATTCCTTTTCGTGTCTCAAAAGCATCTACAATTATATAAAGAGATATTTCACAATAAAATAAAAGTATATAATACTAACTCGCACGGCAATATCTGCCACTTCTTGTATTCATAAACACCAATTTAAAAAAAATCAGTTAAAAAAATATATATATGAATCTATAAATATCTAAAAAAAAAAATCTAGAAAGAAACAAACATGAAAGCAAACTTTCTCAATCACTCTTCTTTGTAACTCAAATTTCCCCAAAAATTTAAGCAGAAACAAGCATCCATACCTGATGTCTCTGAAGGAAGAAAATATCCTTGAGTTGTCTTTTAGCAAGTTGGTGTTTCTCATGGAGATGGCGCTCTTCCATCTCCCAAAGTGCAGACCCCTCTGGGTCTTAGTAACTGGTGTTTCTCGGTAGGAACTGTCTCTCAAGGAGAGCAAACCTTTCACGGTGGTCCCTCACCTAGTCTCTTCAGTGACATCTAAAACCATGGTAACATCATTAATTATGAGAAATTTGTAAAAAAAGCATGTTTACATTCTCGTACAATAAACTTTCTTGATAGTTGCTCCATTTAAAATACATATCACATATTCAAGATGTGTAACAGTAAAAACTACTACTATAGCATTTTTTAGCAGTCAGTAAAATTTTGAAATGTTTACAACTAACCAATATCTATAAAGGAAACCAAAATAATAATATTAATAAAATACGTTACAGTTACACTGATATACTTAAATTATACTCAAAATACAACATAATGTACCAGAAAAAATACCAAGAAAATATTTGCATCAGATAGCCACTTTATAACTACTATCCTAAAGTACCCATGACTTCATTATCCTTCAGGAAGATTTCTCTCTCTCAACTCCTGTTCTGGCGAATCGTTCTTTACGATTTTGAGCTTCTTTGCGCTTTTCTTTTTTCTGTAATAAAATCAAAGGATTACTAATTTATGCTCTATTTCCGTTCCAATTACACTTTGCTTCGCACAATAGAAGACCATTTAATCGCATTTTTGACAAGGAGCAATGGCCTGATAATAGATGAAAGTAGTATCCTTTTAAATACCACGAATATTTATGCATTATTTCCCACCATTCCAAAAACAAACTGAACGCCATTACTTTGGGATCGTCAATTTCTTGCTTAGGAGCTTCAACTCTCTTTAGTGATTCCCTGAAGCTTAGCTCTCGCTCTTGTTCTGCCCGAATCTTTTTGCTGGATCTTTATCTCCTCTCCCTGCTTGGCTCTGCCTTTTCCACCTAACAAGATAAGAAGGTATTCCTTCTTGATTTTTTTTTTATTTTTACACATACACACAATCTGATGACCCTCTGTCAGAAGGGTCCACACAATGTCTCTGGTTTTTGATATGTGAAGGAATTGCTATTACTCTTATAACTCAGATTCAAGGAATTGTCGCTCCTGCAGCATCATAATGTCTAATGTTTGCAATCTGCTGACCATGTACCCTATTTAAAAATCCATCTAATATCAACGCAATACCAATTCTATACAATGGTAATATCGTTCTTTACGCACTTAACTAATTTAGCACATTTTGTTTACCCCTAACGCAGGTGACATCTCATTTTAGGAAACAAATGTTATAAGACTACAGTCCATTCTCTCCATCCCACACCCCGGGGCATTTGCTGACACGGTGAATAGACCTTGGCAGTTACTGGATAGTTCATCCCTTCCTACTGAGAATAAACGAAGAGACGGACACCACAAACCGATGATTGAGTATGTATGACATGATATGTGTATGTAATAATGGTGCGATAATGAAGATGTTGTGACAGTATAATGATCTCTGATGATAGTGATATGAGAATGTGGTAATTAGTATGTGTGAGGATAGTGATATTTAGTGGTTGATGATGACTTTGCCATATTTATCATTCTTCTTGCAGCTCCCTATATATATTCACTCATGTTGCCCAAGAACATGCCTGTGCTCGTTCATGTATGGAGAGTAGTGAAGTAGTGAGAGAGAGAGGAGGGAGAGAGAGGGAGAGAGAGAGGAGTAGAGGAGAAGAGAGAGAGAGGAGAGAGAGAGAGAGAGAGAGAGATAGAGAGAGAGGGAAAAAGAGATAGCCTGTGTGAGAGAGAGAGCGAGAGCGAAGGAGCGAGAGGAGAGAGTAGAGCGAGAGAGCGATCGGCGGTGTGTGTTGTGTGTGTGTATGTTGTGGTGGTGTGTGTTTGGTGTTTGTGTGTGTGTGTGGTTGTGTGTGGAGGTGGGTGTGTGTGGATGGCTCTCTAGTGGCTACCACACGGAGTCAATTAGTAAGACCTTGCTCTTATCTGCTTTCTCTTTCCTGAATTACAGGGAAAAACGTTTTTTTTTTGTTTTTTTTTTTAACACCTAATGCTATAATAATCATTGTATCATTTATTGCTAGATTATAATTAGTTCTTTTAATGTTATGGACAATAGAATAGCAATTAGACACCTAAATATTTCAAAATCCAGAAATAGCGTAACAGGCGAACGGAGTATTCATATTCGCGACCGGTGCCCTAAGAACAAGTGTAGCCATCTATGTGTAAAAACAATTCATAAGTACTACACATTGGCAATGGCTGTAAATACATTCCATGTCTTCGATTTCGGTTAACAGCTGTAGCCCTTGTTTAGAGGGTTATCATCTTCTATATTGGTAGTTAGAAATTGATATGTATCAACTGCATTCAACCTATTCATCGAGCAGGTGTCCCACCTTTTCCTGTCCCATGCTTGATTTTATTGTGGCCTATAGTTCAATCACTATATTTCTACCTACAGGTCCCTTACAAAAATTCCTAAATCAATAATTTTCCAATATACAACAAGAAGTAATACTAAAATATATATACAGGTGTAATGCTATCGGAGACCTGATCACTCTGTTCAGACACCTCCTTTACAATTCTAATAAAATGACTTTTAATAATGGTAAGCTGTTTCCCAATCAGTTTGTCATATCATACGGAGATTTTCTTGTCTTTACATTTCAAGCAAACCAATAATCCTGAAATAATAAGTAATTCTGTTGCTTGTTTATTTCTGGTTTTTATCTATAAGATTCTCAAAATTTCTTTACTGTCTCTCCTGAACTGTAAAAATAAATATAATAATAAAAACCTAAACACATTGTTAAAGACTCAGGAAACGTCATCAAAAAACCTGAAACAATATAAAAGTAGTGAAAAGCAAAACATTATGTGGTTATAATGCAGTTTAAGTAAAACATGTATGGTTGTTCCGATCCTTCCTCTAGCTTCATCAGATTCATGTTTGAAGCCCATCATATTAACAAATGGAGTAATGGAAATATGCAATAGGAGAAAATAGTAAGAGTTAGACTCCACAATGATCACAACCATTTACAATTAAGCCATTGAAAAACGTAAGTTTAATACAGTAGTCCATGATTGATTTTTTTTCCACTTATTTCCTATATCTGTATTTCTATCTCCTCTTTCTATGAGTATAATATTGAATAAATCACGAAATTGCTTATAAGAATCACTACCACTATTATTTAAATTTTCTGTTATGAAATGCTCCAATGCTTAGACTGCCCTAAATTTGGTTCATACCTCTTTTCTATAGATATATATTTCTAAAGTACTATTATAACTTTTTATCTTTAATTGGCTATCAAACACTGTACTAAAACGAGGATATCATAGTGCTGGGAAAAAAGAAAAAAAAAAAAAAAGTTTATTTACTCTTTCGATCCATCTATTGAACCTTTAATCTCACAATCCCAGTAGACATGGCATGTATTGATATCCAGCAAAGTGGTTAATAATTATTACTCATACTGATCAGAACCTGTATCAATAATATCAAATTTGGATTTCCGCAAAGTTGAGCTCTAACATTGAATTTCAAAAATCTGGTCGCACTAAGTATTCCTCAAGCAATAGTTTTTAACATCAATCATATTGCTATTCATTCTATCGGCAGAAAGATTTGACTGTCAAACCCAAATGTTTTGTCACAATCTAAGCAACCAAACTTACGTCACCTTGCTAGCACTCATCTGCGAGCCAATTTTAGGAAGACAAGTATTCCTAGGAAAATTCATACGGGATATAAGGACATTAGATAGTCCTTCAACTTAGAGAATCTTTATATATACCTGCCCCTATGCTTGACAAGACGTCATTATAAGACCTTCATTGACTGTAGCAGTATGTAATAAAATAAAGATCCAGATAGCTTCTGGAAAAAATCGTTCATAATCGACGACCTCTCATATAGGTGCAACCCACACAAGATAGGGCATTAATGCAGACTTCACAGGTAATCTGAAACGTAAGTCTTTCTTAGCATTTAATTTAAGTCTATATATAAAGTTAACTAATCTCCTTCATCTAAAGTAGAAACATACCAATATTAAAAAACCCAAATGACTTTCAAAAGGCTCAATTTATCTGATTATTAATCTGTGAACCCTTTTCCATTAATCTACATGAATCTTTAAATCTCCTTCCACCATATTAACAGAGTACTATGCACTCGTCACGCTATTATATGAAACCACTACTAGTACCCTCGCTACACTGTGAAAACCTTCACTCACATCGTTGCCAATGAGTGTACATCCATACATAATCTGATATTTCCATTATAGAATTTATGGTTATAATGCATCCTTAAAGCAATCATACTCGTTCAATCCGCCAAGCAAAATTGATATTACTAGAAAGATTAACTCTGAAAGGCAAAGTTAACATCATTAATCCAAAAGTAAGAGATCACGTTATTGCGGAGTGAAACAAATCATGGATAGCAATGTCATAATGACACGACCAGTGGCTTGGAGAAGATCATGCTTTCTCGAATAGTCCTCTGGCACATTATTGATCAGAGACCTAGCAGTAAAGGAAAACCCTCAGTTTTCAAACTTTTGCTTATAAACACCAACAATTACGTGCTCAGACTGACATACAATGGCTGGAGTCAAATGGGGAAACTACCCCATATTACTAACATACAACCGATAGTAATAGTGCAAATCACTGAGTTACTTGTTATTATGAGAATTTCAGCTGAGGCTTGGGTGACGAAATTACTCCCCCCGATGCACAAGAGGGCTTGGAGGTTATTAGAAATCTGTAGACAGTAAATGGGCTCTATTATTTTCCATTAATACGAGTATAGAATGTACCACTCATGCCCATGACGGAAGAGCACAGCTTCAGGGAGGATGCTATTCTATGTTCCAGATCCGATTTTGCCCAATGCATCAGCACAGTTATTTTACAAAAAATTGCATATTTGAAAAATTATAATGCCACATAACAAAGTAATTGTTGGTATTCATTGTTGCACTGACTTATGGACTCTCTTAGAGAGTTACAGGACAAGTACCATCTGGATACTTCAAATGACAATATAGACTTTGAAAATGCAGAAGAGGATCTATTTGAAAAGGAGAGGCTGGGTCTTGTCAATCAAAACATGTACTTCATGTGTTCCTGGCCTAACACCACATACTGTCAAGTGGTTGCTCAGTAAGCCTAATGTACTGATTTTGGGCCCTTGTGGGGCAGTGAACACCATTTGGCTTCTGCACCCCAGTCCATCAAATATTGTAGTGGAAGTAGTTTCAGAGTTACATTGAGCATCAGACTCTGATGGAGTAGTTTCATATCCTAATGACTTGTAAATGGTTCACTCTGGAATCAACATATTCTATGAAAGAAAAAAATCCTCACCCCATCAACTCCACATGAACTCAGAACACTACCACCTGTATACTGAAGCATCAGTGATACACATGGCTCTTTCTACAGATCTAGAACCCGAAAGATACTACCCTCCTGCCTTAAGTAATTCAGACTTCTAATTTCTAGCTTCATTATCTAGATACGCAGAGCTGACGTGTTTTAGATCACCCTGACCTGTTGATTCATCTTTTAGAATAGGCAACACACTGAAATGGTGCTAAATGCCTAGGAAGATTAGTTTTATATAATCTTAAAAAAAATATCAGCATATCACAACAGATAACTGGCTTCATGATGAAAATATTGACTGCAATCCATATATGGCAGCTTCTTTTCAACCCTCCCCAAGATTCCTGTCAATACCTCATGATCAACTGAGGCCATGTTGAAACTAATGCTCTAAACTGAGATCAAGACCTATTGTTGTCTGATGTTAAATAAAGTAAACTCTAAAAATTACGATAAAATAAAAAAAAAAAAAAAAAAAAAAAAAAAAAAAAAAAAAAAATCATGTACTACATTTTATGGAACAAAAGAAATATCCATATAATTCTGTCAATTCATTATTTAAGATACCAAAAATGAATAATTGTAGTTTTAAGTGCATATGTTATAAATCCTATACATTAGACATCTGAACAACACATGGAGAAACAAATAATAATCCAAGGACTATTTTACAGAAAGACATAAGTACCAGGAAACCTTTTAACTTTCATTCGATCTTAATAGCAACTGACCTGTTTTTTTTCTGTCTATTCAAGATTTCACTCTGTGTCATATCCCCAAGCACTGTTGTTTTCCTCGTCTCAAACTTCTTTCCTCTTGTCAATCTTTGGAAGTTGCCTTCACTGCCATTCCTTAAACTGTTTTTTTGCTCCTGCTTTGCAAATCTTCACCTCGAGCTCCTGGTTTTCGTCTAATTCAGAGACGAAAGTGGTGCCATCTTCATCATCCCATATATTACCTTCATAAAAAAATTACAATAATGATAAATCATTATATAACTTCAATTCTTTGGTTGATATACTGTGAAGCATTCCGAAAATTTAATTATGTAAATGCTATATTCAAAACAAGAAAGAGAATGCTGTTCATATACCATGAACTTCAACAAGAGAAATCAAATAGCTACCAAATACTTATTTCTTTTAATGGAAATAAAATGTAAATTTGTCATCCCACTCTTTTGATGAGTACTACTTTTACTTACATAATATTTATATAACCACGTTACCTTGCGGTGGTGTTGTGACAACTACCCCTCATCACAAATTTCCTAGTGCGTTTCCTTTCTTCTTGCGAAATTGGCCACTAATCATTCTCCTCTTTGGTTCGAGCGCTCTGTTTTTCCCTATTTCTTATCAGCGGTTTGAGAGCACTCATGTTTGTCTCCGCTGGTGGTCTCGGAGTACACTTCCTCTGCTGGCCTCCTCTTCTCTCTCACTGTGGTTTGTTCTCCTTCTCAGAGCTGGCCCTGTGCTTACATTATCCATCGACGTTAAAGTAGTTTCATTTATTCTCATCTAAAAACATGAATGTCTGATAATAACTAAATAACCACATCATTACACACTTCAACTGGCAGGAATAAATGATCCACAGATCCACTTACATTCTCTGATATTTTATGTTGTCCTTTCCTATCCATTAGTTAAAATCTTCAAACAGAGATCTGCCACTGTGTACTGGTTTACGTGTAGAATGTTTTCGGTGCGTTGGAGTGAAGGGTAGAAGACTGTTGAGAGCCTGTTCTATGGAACCTCACTTTCTACAGTTGATTCTCTAATCAACACGGTCTAGTTTGGTTATCCTTTGGAGTTCTGTAATAGAAGAAAAAGATATTGATATCTAATGTACTTTCTTCACTGTAAAGAAGTTGAAATACTTTTCCAAGACACTCCTACAATTAACCTAGCTAGCTTACTTTTGATTCATTATGTTCTGAATGATCAACCATCATCATCCACATCTGTTGCCCCTACAGTGGTTCCTTCGATCAGTGACATAGTAGTCTTTTTCTTCTTCAGCTGACTGACGAGATCACGTTGATGGGAGTTACCAGCACTGAGATTGACTTTTGGAGATATAGAATAGTCTCGAAGGTGTCCTGGTTTCAATTTCTTCTGCTTGCCACTTGCTGTGGTTTTGTCTGTGCTCTGACCGACCGGTAGTGCCTGCCTGTTGCGCTGGTTGGCGTCTGTTTCGGCAAGTCTGTGGTTTTTCTGTTAAGTCATCTACAGCGCTACAGAATGTGTAGGATGTCATTTACTTCTTGGCACGTGTTTCACTTCGCACATCATCAACTTCTTCCAGGTGATCTCATAACGTGATCTGACAAAGTCAAAATCATCACTTTTATTTATCATGCAAAATGGTTTTCTTTTTCATCTTTTGTACATCTAGACACTATAATTCCTTAATCACTACAGTCAATTCTTTATTACAATTATAATATTAAAGCATACTGTACATGTATCATATACATCGCATTATATACAGATAGAAGACCATGTTATGATAAAAATACTGCACAAAAAGATGTCCCATGCAGATATTAATATAGTATAGCTTATACTTACTTTGGGCAGCTTCTGGCTGGGAGTTCTGCATCTGTAAGTAGGGAAGAATAAGTCACCTTCACTTTCATCGAAGTTATGGCCATATTGGTGATACTTACTAAGGTCCACACACCTTCAGCTTTATATCTGTTTGGAGAAGAGAAAAAATAATATCTGACCGGTCATGTGTACCTACCCACATATATTATATATTTATATGAACCATCAATATTTACAAATGAAACAAGGCTATACAAATCTTTTAAGTCCACAAAATATTCTTTAGCCGTAATTATTAAAAGCTCTACAATTGTATATTACACACACTACACTAACATTTATCATTTACCCGCGATCCTATGACATAACTCCACTTCATGAAAAATTTGGCTAAGGGGAGGGTGCCAATGACGCTGTCATGGGAAAATCTGGTTTGTGGTCCAGGGTTCATGAACTTGCTGTCATG
The DNA here is from genome assembly GCF_015228065.2 of Penaeus monodon. Classification (NCBI taxonomy): domain Eukaryota; kingdom Metazoa; phylum Arthropoda; class Malacostraca; order Decapoda; family Penaeidae; genus Penaeus; species Penaeus monodon. The sequence goes on from NC_051392.1 coordinate 47,720,706, forward strand.
AGCACTTTGGCTAAAGCCATTGTTTGAGAAAGAACTCACACACAAGTGCACAAACTCTTGGAGGGTGATTAGACTCATTTGCAATTAAAAGGGTTTTTTGCATTACCATATACAAGTGTGGATTATGTATGTGAGCCATGACGTAAGAGCACCAGCTCCATGAGGAGCCATTTCCGTGCTCAGCATCCTATTCCTGGCTGCCAGTGCCAGCACATGGGTTGTATTACAGAAATTGATATTTAAAAAAAATTTGCAAGTAACAAAAATGTTACTTATTTACTATTCTTGCCCTTATGGATCTAACTAAGAGATTACCCAGCTGGATAAAGCAAATCAACTGACAAAATGTGGACATTTGAAAATGGCAAAAAATTTAAAATGTTTATGTATAAAAATAAAATTCAGGATTTGCAAGGGGAGCCTGGAGTCTTGTCACTGCGCATAGTGTTAATGTGTTCCAGCCTACAAGCCTGCCCCATTCAAAACAGCCGCTCACATAAGCCTAATGCCGTATTTAGGTCTTTGATTGCCATGAAGCTCGGATCATATGGTTATAACATCAATCTGATACTGCTGCAGCCTTATAATATGTAAAATTTTGCACTTGTATTTGCTTCTCATGAAAATGCTTTACCATCACACTCAGATTTATCACATCATTTATTCCGCTAAGAAATAAATGCACAAATAATATACAATTATTTCGAGATTGGAATCTACTTTTATTAAAACGCCTAGTTTCCAAAATACTTAAAGTCATGCTTTCATGGGTAAAACAACACTCATGTTTAGGTTAGTTCTACAAACACATCCAAAACCAGATCATATATTCCCTGCTTTATATATACCTTTTGTCTGTTCCTAAATTTCCAGCCTTAAAATTTTTTATGTGCAAGCATTGTATTCCTTACATAATTATGAGTTCCTTGAAAATAAACCCATTGCTGAATTGTTTCTAGACATTTCCTCATAATGATCCCAAAGGAGGATCATCAATGTTCATAATGTTCCAAAGGATCATTATAATTATGAATTCTAAAATAATATCTTCCTGGACCCACAACGCCCTCCAACCATTGTTTCCAGTTGGTGGAGGTCACAACAGAACATCCAGATCTCCAGCATCTGCCATACTGACACTCAGAAAATGAAACACCAGTTTACTGTAATGATGCCATATGGTTTCTCCTACACAGAAGTGTATTAACGCAAGCTCGTCTTATGTCATTTCATCTCTTTATGCAAGGCCGTACTTGACTCTAAATACATAATTATCTTCATCTTCATTATTCTGCCCTACGTTATTGTATTTTGAGCTTAACTATAAATTAAAACAAAATTCCATTTACATCAAATGTATTGTGAAGTTTATCACAGTTTTAATCTTAATTAGCTTTCATTAAAACTCTCCAAATCCATTACCCTACTGCACTTTAGCAGTAGTCCATGATACAAGTTAGTTGGTCCGTTAGTACTACTGCAAGCATATACCTAAAGAACATCCTGTTTTTCATAATGACCAACTACCTTGGAACAGCTGACACCAACATGCTCTCCTCCTACTCCACTGGTCTGGAGTAGGTATCTACTGAGGTACCTGGCAAGGGTCCCCCCGTTGGCTTCCTCCCTTCTCCTGTGAACTCCTATTTGATGAGGTTTCTACTGCGCTCGCAATTGCAGACTCAAGATCCGAACTCTTGTTCCTCGGCCTCTGACAGAGAAGAGACAAGAGCGCGTGTGGGTAAATTGTATCTATCATCTCAAAGATCTGTTTTTCTCCTCCCTCCTGTAACCGCTCTCGACTGGGAGGACCCTAGAATGGTAAAATTAGTTTTTTATTATATCATACAATTTAACCAATCTTTGTATTTCATATATATCAATAACATTATCAAAATGTGCTACTACTACTACTACCACTACTACTACTAATACTACTCACTCACTGAATAATAATATAATAAATATATAATGATAATACCGATGATGATAAATAATTATCAGGGCCAGTAATTGGACTACTAAACTCTTAATTGTCAATCAATATTCAAAATTCACAAGCAAGTGTTCTATAAGTTAATAAACAGGTAACTGATAAATTTTCAATAGTAATAAAACTGATATTCACCGCCTAATTCTAACAAAATTTTTGCAGCTTACCAAGTACGTAACATGCTTTCTTTCTTACTGGCTACTCTGTGTTGGTCTGGTGGGGTTGTTGGCTGCGGCATTACTGTGCCTTCCCTGCCCCCCTTAAGGCATGCTGTTTCAGCTGGCTCTGGGGACAACGACACAGGAGCCTGCACTGACGCACTATACTTGTGGAACTGGGGAATCACGTTGAGTTTGTCTTTTTGTCGCTATCTTGTCTATTGCCTGTGTTCAACTGAAGGAACTATTGACAGTACATACAGGTGATAATGGGGAGGTTTTCAACTTCTGTGCTTGAACACGTGCGGAGTTGCTTTCTGTTGGGGGTGTCGCTAAGTTTTTCATCATTTACTTTATCCGCTCAGTGTTATTTGGAAGCTGCTTTTGGGACTGTGGTTACTACCTCACTAACCAGTCCTTTCCTCCTGATTAATGATATCACTCCTCTTCTGTGATAATTATCACAACATCTAACGCTGATCCTTTCTTTGCTTTTGAGTATGTGGTTCTACAGGGACCCTTCTCATCTCTTCCATTTTTTCTTCTTCCTCCACTGTTTTTCTTTCTTCAACCCCAACCCAAAAAAGGCAAAAGGAATGCAATGGGCGTACTTTCCAGCCTTCGCGCTTACATATTTCTGATCGATGTCTGCATGGACACTGTTGGATGTTTCTCCTTCGGAAAGGGACCTCACAGATAGGCCGCAGTTTGGTGCTGCCCTTCCCTGAGGAGTGTGCTCGATCACCTGTTTCTGGTGTTTGATTGGGAGTGCTAACATACGGGTCATGCTAAAAAATGTCCAGCTGAAGTGCATCCCTGATTGTGGAGCTCTAGGTTTAGAGAACTGGTGCAGCAGGACGCTGGTGCAGGCCTTCTTAAGGGTGTAGAGGAAGCACTAGAAGTGGGTGTGGCTGCTGGGCTGCCTGAACGGGTGGAGAGGGAGTCTGGCCGTGAGAAGCTCCCTCACGCTTGGACTGTGGCACCACCTGCACAGTATACTAGTTATATGAAATAATATACATATGATACTCTGGGTGTGGAGGGGGTGTGGTTGTGAGGAAGGGTGTGTGTGTGGGTGTATGGGTGTGAGTGTGGGTGTGCGTGTGCGTGCATGTGTTAATTGCCGTATGTGTACATCTGTCTGCATGTTTGTTGTGTGTTGTGTGTGTGGCGTGTGTGTGTGTGTGGTTGTGTGTGTGTGTTGGTGTGCGTGTGCGTGTGCTGTGCGTGGCGTGTGCGTGTGCGTGTGCTGTGGTGTTTTTGTGGTGGTGTTTTTGTGGGTGGGTGTTTTTGGGGGTGGGTTTTTTTGGGGGTGGGTGTGTTTGGGGGGTGTTGTGGGGTGGGTGGTTTTGGGGGTGGTTTGGTGTTGGGGTGGGTGTTTTTTGGGTGGGTGGGGGGGGGGGGGGGGGGGGGGTTTTGGGGTGGGGGTGGTTGGGGGGGGGGGGTGGGTGGGGGGGGGGGGGGGGGGGGTGGGGGGGGGGGGGGGGGGGGGGGGGGGGGGGGGGGGGGTGGGGTGGGGGGGGGGGGGGGGGGGGGGGGGGGTGGGGGGGTTGGGTGGGTGGGGGGGGGGGGGGGGGGGGGGGGGGGGGAGGGGGGAGAGGGGGGGGGGGGGGGGGGGGGGGGGGGGGGGGGGGGGGGGGGGGGGGGGTGGGGGGGGGTGGGGGGGGGCCCCGGGGGGGGGGGGCTGGGGGGGGGGGGGGGGCATTGGGGGGGGGGCGGGGATTGGGGGGGGTGTGGGGGGGGGGGGGGGGGTGCGGGGGGGGTGGGGGGGGGGCGGGCGGGGGTGGGGGGATGGGAGGGGGGGGGGGGGGGGGGGGGGGGTGGGGTGGGGGGGGGGGGTGGGGGGGGGGGGGGGGGGGGAGGGGGGGGTGGGGGGGTGGGGGGGGGGGGGTGGGGGTGGGGGGGGGGTGGGTGGGGGTGGGGGGGGGGGGTGGGGGGGGGGGTGGGGGGGGGTGGGGGGGGTGGGTGGGGGGGGGGGGGGGGGGGGGGTGGGGGGGGGGGGGGGGGGGGGGGGGGGGGGGGGGGGGGGGGGGGGGGGGGGGGGGGGGGGTGGGGGGGGGGGGTGGGTGGGGGGGGGGGTGGGGGGGGGGGTGGGGGGGGTGGGTGTGTAGTGTGTGTGTGGGTTGGGTGGGGGTGGGGGGGTGTGTGGTGGGTTTGGGTGTGGGGGGGGGGGGGGGGGGTGTGGGGTGGGGTTGGGTGCGGGTGGGGGGGGGGGCGGGGGGGGGTGTGTGTGGGGTGGGGTGTTGGGGGGGGGGGGGTGGCGGGGGGGTGGGGGGGGCGGGGGGGGGGGGGGGGTTGGGGGGGCGGGGGGGGGGGGGGCGTGTGGGGGAGGCGAGGGGGGGTGGCGGGGTGTTGGGGGGTGGGCGGGGGGGGCGGGGGGGGAGGGCGCGTGAGGGGGTCGGGTGTTTGTGGCGGTGTGGGTGGGGGTGTTTTGGGGCGGTGGGTTGGGTGCGGGTGTGGGGGGGGCGGTGTGGTGGCGGGGGTGTTGGTGTTCTGGTGGTGTGCGGTGGGGTGCGGGGGGTGGGTGGGGGGGGGGCGGGGGGGGGCTGGGTTGGGTGCGGGTGTTGGGGCGGGGGGGGGGCTGTGGGTGGGAGGGTGTTGGGCGGTTGGTGGGTGCGGGTGGGCGTGGTGCGGGTGTGGGTGTGTGCGTGTGGGTTGGGGCGTGGGGTGTGGGCGTGTGTGGTGTGTGCGGGTGTTGGGGACGGGATGGGGGGGGGGGGGGGGGTGGGGGGGGGGGGGTGGGGGGTGTGGGTGGGGTGTGGGGTGGGGGGGGGGGTGGTGTGTGGGGGTGTGTGGGTGGTGTTGTGGGTGGTTGTGGTGGTGGCGGGTGGGGGTTGGTTGGGGGGGGGGTTGGGTTTGGGTGTTGTTTGTGTATTGTGTGTGTGTATTGGTTTTGTGTAATTGTGTGTTGTGTTTGGTGTGTTTTGTGGGTGGTTCGGGGGTGGGTGCAAATGGTGCATATGCATTGGTGCAAATCTATGTGACTGTTGCTATGCAAATTTGCATCTATGTTACTGTTGCAAGCATGTTTTGCAAATCCTGTGACGTTGCATATGCATGTTGCATGTTGCATGTTTTTGAGCAGTGCCGTGAAGTCATGTGTGCATTTTTTATAATCAATACTGCATAAAGAGTAAATCCTCACCTCCTTTCCTCCTTCTGTGGACTAGGAGGTTTCTCGTCTTCACTCCTCTCCTTGTTGTTGTCTCCTGTCTTTAGCTACAAAAACAAGGACGCAGGATCAGAATCTAGAAGTTAATCCTAGTGATGAGTTTTTTTAATCTTTGGAAATTATTTAAAGGAAAAAGGAGGACTTTTCAAATTATTGCTGAAAAATAAACTCATCTTAATGTGATTATACCAAGTATGTAACCTACACTGAAAGCAAATTATTTCAGTACATTCCCACACCTAAATTAAGATTTATAAATTATGCACTAAAACCAAAAGCTAGAGAAGACTTAAAAACTGAAATCTACTTCTGTGTTGGCAGAGTTGATGGGGAAGGTATATTCCTGACAGACTCTCTTGACTATGCCAAAAGGGAATGCGCTGAGCCTGGAACAACCCGAGGAATCATGAGGACTTAACATACATAGATACATATTACATTGCCTGGATACTTGTATTATAAGAATGTACCAAGACATACTTGTCAAATACATACTGTTCTCATTAAATGGACATTAATTAGATCGAAAATTTATAATTCATATAAGTTACTAACTTTTCTCCTCATTAAGGTCTTATGCAAACTTTCCTTCAGTTTTTTATTGCTATCACCAACCAAAATTTTTTTTATTGAAAACGACTGAAAAAGACTTAAAGTCTACATACTACAAACTGCTTACCACCTCTATATCTCAGACAATTAACAGTACGTTAATCATCCATTACAGAGGTATCCAAATATCACTCCTTTATGAAACCAAAAAGAACAAATATTAAAAGCCTTGTATTCATGGGCATTTACATTATACATATAATTCTAAAAATTTTACATGCTTCTGGTAGCGGAATCCTTCATCTTTTCATACAGAATCGTTCATAAGCACCAATGCCAAATATTTCTGAAACAACCTATCCAATTAATAAATTGATGCAAAGAACTATTCATAGGCATCGATGTTTTGTCCATTTGCCGAGCATGCCACAATAAGATCATCTGAGTAACAGATAGAAGAAAAAAAGATATAACAGAAAAAATGACAGAAAAGATCATAAAAAAAAAGGAGAAGATAAATAAGAAATTTAAGAATTCCTCAGCAAGGTGGCCATGGGATCAAAATAAGCCCTAAAGACAGGAAACCTCTAACAACACGCATGAGCAGATCTACATATACCATTTTAGATTTTTTTAAGCATTCCTTGACTTTTTTACAGATTCATATATGCCAATAGGAGGAAACCAATCTGTCATACTGCTATGCTGAGCTTCTTTAACACGTCGATAAGCCACATTAACTTAGACTTAATATTTCTTTTCCCATACTTCTTTGTATGTGGATTAACAACATCCCATAGGCATCATATTAGATGATAACCATGAGAGTAGTTTTTTGCTAAAATTGTGTATTTCACCCAACGCGTATTTTTCTCCATTTCGTTAGTATCAGTCAAGCAGCTTTACTGCTGACTCCATGAGTAGGAGCTCTAGCTATGAAGCTGGGATTGAACTCTACCTCTGTGCGTATGGCCAGGTCCGTGGTGGGGCACTCTAGTGTGTCAAAAATGGCAATGTAATAGGAACCCCACCATCCTAAGCTAACTGTTAAACTTATCTGTCAATAGGTCATATAATATACTGAATATCCCTACTAATCATTTTAATGCCCAGCATCTGATAGTGAACGTAAAAATCAATATGCCTTACTGACTTTAACCATTTTTCAGTGATACAACGGCAAATATATTGTATTTGAAATTTTAAGAGAATGACTCAAAAATATCATTTTCTCTACACTAAAATTATAGCATAATGAAAGTCCTATACCTCTGATTCCGACGACACCCATTGTGCTCCATTGCATCAACTGAGTTTCCTGTTTTCTAACTATGACAGGTAGATGCAGACTGATCCTAGGTGTCCGGGTGACCTTGAGCTAAAGTACCATCTTAAAGGCTGATTGGTTCAGGCGATTCTTTTTTATCTTTACAATTTGTGTTCTCCCTCTGTAAGGAAACTACTGGGCTACCAACACCCACTAGATTCTTTACAACCCTAATGCCCTTTTTTTGGGGAACATCTCGTAAAGAGTCCCACCAAATTTTACCCTCACGAGGTTATTGCATACACTTACACAAATCTTATTCAAAATGGACCACCATTACAAGAAAAAAAATCAGGATCATCATGAACTATACATATTACCCATCATACTTGCAAAGTCATAACTTTACAATTAACATTGTAAATTTTGTTACTCTATCAGAATCTCTAATTTTTTTTTTTTTATAAACTTATATTGTATTTTGTTCCCACTGAAATGCCTTGCACAATGTGGCTTAAGGACACAATACGGGGCATTCTAGACATTAAATCACTATAGCTGAAGACACAATAACATTTTCACAATCTCTCCATAATTTCCTCACCAAAGTTGATGGCTCGAAGATCAGAAATGGTACAAAAGAGATAATATTTCCACCAGAATCATAATTCTCCTTTTTACCTTCTCAACAATTGTCATAATGACCTGTGTCCAATCCATTATTGCTAATTCTTTTTCTCATAATACTTCACATCAATAGCTTCAAAATATTTTTCAGTTTTCTAATCCAATCACACACCCTTTGTTAGAAAAAGGGATATACGACCCCAACATGAAGTTGATACTTCATGCGCATGTCCTGCAGAATAATTCATATTTGCTTACTCTCCTTCCCTCTTGCAGTAAAAAAAAGCGTGTGAAACAATAAGAGAAACAGAAAGGCTAGATCATAACTTATAAAACATAGCTTTGTTTTCTTTGCCTCCATGGTCTGCATTGTTGTGGGGGGGGAGGTAGCATTTTTTTTTAAAGTATCATAATTTGTCACTTGGTTCTTTTCTAGCTATGGTTTATACTGTATTATCATATTATATCCATAGTCCATTTATTTTTTTAAGATACCCGTTTTGCTTGCCATTGGCACCTGCTCGGTCAGTAGCCGTACCATTCCAACTAGAACACCCTCCAGTCGCTAAGTGTTTTTACCAGTAAGTGTAACCTGTCTATTTTATATGACACAACTGCCCATTTACAAAGAAAGGCAGAGAGAATTGTTACATTACCTCTTATCATATCTTAAATTAGTTTTCCCTCACTCAACATATATCTATCAGATAAGATTACCTGTCTTGGTCATTCAGCTGGAGTTCATGACATGTTTTCTTCTCTCCAGTTATTAAACTATCCCCAACTACTCCCAATCAGTTTTGAAACATAATGTCATGAATGTGCCTGAAGCATACATACATCCTATCTGGTAATAATAGTCTGTGCCTTTGAAGGACATTTACCGAAAAACTTACCTTGAGACAGCTAGCATGAAGGTAGTTTTTAGGTGTTTACTAGGTTGTGCTAAACTGTAAAACTAATAAATAATGATAAAAAAAAACTTTTCTTACATCATTATTATGGTGCTAGATTTACCACAAAATCGAAATAGCCTATAATAAATATTTATTGAAGAAACTCAGTCCATATTTTATAGTAATTTTTAGAGGAAGGCTAAACCCTTATGCATTTAAATTCAATTGTTGCGCCTGTACCATTATGTACTAGACAACTATGTATGGCTTTGACCTATGCTCTTCATGATGCACTAAACTGAGGAACAGTTATGTACCTTCCAAAGATGACTGAACTTTTTCGTTTCATATTTTACACATAACTCCCAATTTAGGAAGATGCATGACAAACATGATTGAAATTACCACTAGGACTGTGAAATCAGTATGAACCTACTCAAGTGTGTTGGCTAACTAGTGTTTAGGCCTCTAACCACAGTTTACGGGGATGTGGGACACATTTTGCTGAAGATTTGAACCAAATCTGTTTAAAAAATTTACAAGAAATTAGACTTCAATACTTTTTTCCCCAAAAATACAATTTTTTTTTGGGGTATTTACAGAATTTACGTTACCTTTAGCATGTGTCAACAGAATGATAAAGTCATAACAAGTTGCACAAACTCACTTGGCGTTATAATATTTTTTCTGTGTGTGTGTTTTGTTTTGTGAATGGTCTTTGATATCCTTAAAACAGAAACATTTTTTTATTCCCCATAGACATTTCGTGTCATGTCACTATACTATAACAACAGGATTTATCAAGCAAACTGAGTTTTTCATTACCTTTTGCCTTAATCCTCTTATAATGCTTTATGTTTTCAAAATATCTAGCTATTTGGCAAAAAATATTCTCCATTACCTTACGTGGATAAAAGTGCATTAGATTTATTCTGATAAACACAAAAGTTCCAGATATAACTTTAAAAGATTTTCCTGTTTGTGCCCGCCTATTCTTACCCAAAATGGAGATTTCATATATCACATTAACAAGTTGGAAAACGTAGATCAAAAATGTTCTCACACGCATATATTTTTTTATAGGAAACTTGTTGTACTTTTTTTTTGTTTTTTTTTCTTTTTTTATTGTTTCGGTTGACTGCCAGCATTCTGTGCATGATTCAGATAAAATCGCTTTATCTACACACAAAAGGTTCACAACTGCTATGCCTACCTCTTGTGCTCGCCTTTGTCCCTTTAATCATATGACGACTTCAATGTTTCAGATGTACACACTTGTCAGTAAATTCTCTGTCTATGTACCTTAGCCAAAGAAAATCCCCCCCCCCCCAAGTGTCACATCTCCCTTTACGCAAAACCCAAAGCATTGCATGTACTTGCTGCCATGCCCCCTGTGAGTCTATTTATAATTGTTTCTTACACATAATGGCGTCTCACAAGTACTAATCACCAATGCTCCAATATGATTATACCTGTCTCACCTGTTTGCCCGTTTCCTGATTTTCAAATTTTTATGTTATCTTATATAGCAGTTGCTAATGTTTTTTTTTCACCCCCCCCCCCCCCCCCCCAAATAATAATTATAGTATTTATTAGGACTATAATAAACAACCCCATCGTATCATAGCATTGGTAAAAAAATAGCTCAACTGTTTACTAATTGACTCCTTTGTGTCTAAGCATTTGCAGAGCCATCATGTGCAGAAGACATTGGAGCACAAATTCTAAAATGGCACAGCTTTTCTGCGAGCCTTGAGTTTACCAAAGATCATTAAAAAAAAATACCCCTACAAAATAAAAAACACAACAAAACAAAGGAACAGATCTATTGGAAGACGGAGAGACGTGGAACAATATAATTATAAATAAAATGGGAAAAGCCCAACATCCTAACTCATGAACTCCCATAGTCCAGTGTTCACAATTTAAAGCCTTGAATGGTAACATCGCCGTGAAATATTACATCTAAAGTGTATGAGAAAGCCCCGGTACTAAATGATATGATGACTATATTTTGTATAAGTAGGTAGTATCAGCCACAAAAATATGACTGTTATTTTACTGCTTTGCCAAATGCATACTGGATCATTTCTCAATTCCTTATTCCTTAAATCACCCTTACCCGTGATAACCTTAAAGGAAGGAATAAAATTTATTCACAACTTCCTATCAGCTTACAATCAAATTTTTTTGAAGGCGTTGTTGCAATAACCGCCTAACAAGTCAAAGGACCAAGGAACGCATTCCATGTGGAAAGGACTGTGAGATGTTTTGGCTTGGAGACTTAATCATGTTATTAAGTTATATGTCTACTTATACCTGTTCTATGCACATGTCATGACATCCGTACGTCTTTACATCCACATACGTGCACATAATATAATCATCCAAACATTAAAATAAAAAAAAAAACCTTTCAACAACACTTGTACACTTGTACACATACATGTGCATGTGTATGTGCATGTGTGTGCGTGTGCATGAGTGAGATTGTGTGTATGCTTGCATGTGCATGTATGCATACATGTGTGTTTACAAGTATGCCTGTGTCTGCACATGTGAGTATGTACCTGTGCGTCTGAGAGTGTATGTGGGTGTGTGTGAGCATGCATGTGTAAACTTTAGTGTGCGTGCTTTCATATGTGTGAGTGAATTAGTGAGTGAGTGAGTGAGTGAGTGAGTGAGTGAGTGAGTGAGTGAGTGTGAAGTGAGTGAGTGAGTGATTCGGTGAGTGTGTTGGTGTGTGTGTGTTGTGTGTGGTGTGTGTTGTGTTGTGTGTGTGTGTGTGTGTGTGTGTGTGTGTGTGCACATACAAGAGGGCATGTGTATTTAAGTGGGCAAGTGTGTGCAAGCTGGTGTGTGTGGACATAATGTATATCTATGAGCATGCATGAGTGTATGTGTGTGCACATTAGTATGCATTTGTGTATGCATGTATATGTGTAGGTGAGGGTGTGCTTGTAGTTAGTTACTTTCTTATACAAATTCATTCCGATATATTACAATTGCATGCATGCACACGCTCGCTCGAATGCATGCACTCACGCACGCACACATGCCCGCCCAAGCACAACCCAAAAAACAAATAAACGCACGCACGCACACGCACCACGCACGCCGCCCGCACGCCTCACTCACTCACTCACTCATCACGTCACTCACCACTCACTCACTCACTCCTCACTTCACTCACTCACTCACTCACTCACACCCACACCCCCCCACACACACACACACACACACACACACAGTATCTATGTTCACAATAATATAGATATAAATACAGATAAACACAAACAGATATGAGCAAAAAAAAAAAAAAAATGTACTGCAACATGACAAGTAGAAATAGGGGTAAAACACTAAGATCTAGCACTGGTATAATACCAAGCAAAGTACAGCAATTCTTACCAACTCTCTTATACTGATCCCTCTTTTTCCTCTTCCCCTTCTGAAGGCATGGAAATAAGCAAAGAGGGTGTGCTAGGGACAGGGGATCTTAGTGCAGAAGCTTTTATAATCAACTCAAGGAAGAAAAACAGCTGGATCATTCCAAATACATTTTCTCAGAAGTGTTCCCCTTTTCTAGACTAGATTTAAAAAATACACAAGCTATTACTGGACATGAAAAATTATGGCAGGGAATTGAGCCATTCTGAGAAAATGTTATGGAAACCAGCTTTTCTCCATGGTTGGCAATCAATCAAGTTACTTGGGCAAGTATTAAGCATCTGTAGGAAATACATTTTTCTTATCCATAGCAACAACAAGTCTGAGAAGAAAAAAATCATTCAATACCTTTTCCTTTACCATATTACAATGAGAAAATCAGTGAAGAACTAATGAGCAGGAAATATGCACAACCAAAATTTCAAATCAGCACTGTTAGTAATTACCAGCATACACCAAACAAGTTTGTTACTGCAGAACTAGTGCTGCTTCAAAATGATGAGCCAGTAAAGTATATATGACTGATCTATCACAAAGCATTACTTTATATGACAAGTTATACACCAATGCGCCCATTATAAAAAAGAAAGAGACTTCTAGCTTAGCCTAAAGTGTTACCTCTGAACCATCATCAACAATCAACACTGCAGAATATTTAATTCATTTTTGCATGCCATTTCCCATGTAAGTGGAGAAAAAAGTGGAGGGACTGTGCCTCTACCATCAGAAGTGCAAACACTAATACCCTGCCCCTCCCCATAGGAAGTGAAGAGATGGCCAGTGACTTGAAATGCTATGCATGTAGTGCTAAGAATAGGTTTAACATTTAAAATATTAACAACTGTCAATGCAATCTTTTGAATAAATCCCAACTAACAACTACATTGAACGTTTAGTCCTATATATACTTTTAATCTGAATTTGTTTCTTAATGCTAACATCCAAAGTCCCATTCTTTAAACTCTGAATTCAATCCTTAACCTTAATATCAATAGTCCAAGACTACAAATTTCAGTAATTAAGAGGTAATTGAAAATATATACATGTATAAATAATTGGCAAGTAATATCCTATTACTCAATCATTTCTTTAAACTTGAATCTGATTTTTAGCACCAATATCCTAAAATAAATTAACACTACCAGAGACGCCTATGGCTAATAGTCTCAGGTGTGTTTGTAGGCCCATAAACCCCTTATCCAAATACTCACGTCTGCATCCTCCTCAACATCTTCCTCAACAACCTCTGCTTTGTACTCTAACAACAGGTCACGAATATACTT
>NC_051392.1:47746654-47749154 GCF_015228065.2 Penaeus monodon
AACCCAAAAACACACCAACACAACACACACACCACACACACACACACACCACCACACAAAACACACACACACCACCCCCCCCCCCGGAACACACCCACAAAAAACACACACCCCACACACAAAACACACACCCCAACACACGCACACCCAAAAACCAACGCCCCACCCCCACCCCACCATTTCCCCCAAGGGGCGTCCCCTTTTTGAGACAAAAAAGACACCATTCGATAGATTTACTTTATTTCCTTTTTTGCGTACGCGGGCGTTGGGAAGTCGCGAGTTTAACTCAAATCGGAAACCAAGCACTGTAAATTATTACAGTACTCTGAATTTTTTTGAGTCAAGCAAGTTTTTTAACGAAATTTCTCCTCTTTGCTTTTAAAGAACTAATAAGCGCCTCAAGGAAAAGGCATTTTAAAGGATTTAAAACGGGGTAAAAAAAATTTTGTATACCCAGAGGACGATTTAAAACCAAAATGAACAACCAGAGAAAGAAATTGTCGTTGTTCATGGACAAATCGGATTTTGAGTTTTTTTTCAGCCTTCATGGGATAAAGCGCATGAAACGAAGATAAATAATAAAAGTGTGAAAAAAATGTTCGAGAAAAAATGATAGAAAGAAAATAAAATTGGAGCGAGAAGTGGAAAGAGTTGCAGCTACGGATTTTTGCTTACAGGACTGTGAAGTTGAAAAAGACGATTGGTAGTTGGATAGTGGTGCAATATGGCAAATTGCAAAGACTTATTTTCGGAGAGAGAAAACAACGCTTTTTGGGTTAATATCTAATCGGCACAAAGGCTTAAGAGCTATATGGATTTCAGTTTAAGATTTTAAGCTGTAATGTATATCTAAGTTACTGATTTTCATAAGAACCTTTGACCAAAGCGTGAATTGAAAACATTTAGTGTGATTGTGATTTTGCTAATGATATTTCGTATACAATAACATTTTTAGACTTTTCACAAATGTAGCAAATGTAGGAGGAAGTAAATTTCTTTAAAATATATAGATATTTATTATTTAAAATTAAATATGGAAAAGTAGTGGTAGATTCTCTATACTATTGAATGTATTATTTTAAGGATTTAATGTGTCCTTTTGAGTGATAAGTTTAAGTAAATATTTTAACAATGCATTTTGCGAGGCGCCACCAAAATTCGAAGAAAAAATAATTCTCCTCCTAAAAGTCCACTAACGGTGAAATTCATTGTCTTTAAAGTAAGTGGGACTTCATTTCCTCGCCTGAAAGGCCGTAGATGAGTGATCTTCTACAGTACGGGGACGAGGGCCCTCTCTCAAGGCGAACAATTTTGAGTGCCACCTTATTAAGAGTTTCTAAATTTTGTTTTACTTCACACTCCCGTCGTGCATTCCACCGCTCCCACTCTGGTCCCGGCCCTTTCCCGGTAAAACCCCCGGCGCTGGGGCGACTGCGGGAAGAGTAAAAAGCTTTTCCCCTCGGCATTGACCCGTGGCGGCGCGTCCTCCCCACAATCCCCCCGGTCACGAGCACTTCGTTTGCTCTCTCATTAGAAATTTCCCCGGGTTTTTTCGTGTGAAGGCCATAAAAAACATTTTTAATGAAAGAGTTTTGACTTTTAAAAAAACATTCTCAAAAAAAATTTGTCCACTTCATAGCGAGGAGGATTAAAGTCGAGAAGGAGTCATTCAGCCAAGGAGGGACGCAGGCTGACTTTGGCGGACAAATCACACTCTTATGGCGAGGGCCGTAGGTCCAAAATACCTTCCGGTTCTCGGGAATAAGACGTATGGCATCCTTAGATTAATCACAGATGCGCAGGAACAGTGGTTATTTGAAAAAAATTTGACCCCGGGGGCAAATTTTACTTACAGGCAGGGCAGGGGAGGTGGCACGGGGGAAAGGGATTTCAGGTCCTTAGAAGTCCCTCTCGCCCAATCATGAGAGAGAATTTTTTTTTGACTTTTTAGTACCCCCCCATTACCGGTGGGAATTTATTTATTTTGTGTATTTATTTACAGTTGATGTTTTTTAAAAAGGGATAAATTTTTTGTAAGGGAAGTTGCGCAAGGAAAGTTGGAAGATATTATTTGGAGAGAAATTTTGGCAGAAATTTTAAAATATTTCAAGGGCAACCCCTTTCCCTTTCATGAGGACAAGTCTCCCAGCCCCCTGATGATGAAGGTGTCAAATATTTTTTTCCAGAACTATTTACGGGTTATGGCGGGGTGAAGAGACATCTCATCCCACAACCTTGAAAGTGATAGGGGAAATACTGTACAAATGGGATCATTTACAGATTGATTTATAGACTGAGTTTTATAGGATACGGTTTTTTTTTTAGTTGGCTTTAAAACTGTCAAAGCAATAACATTGGTACAAGGAAGACGTGTACCCAAAAAAATTGAAAAACCCAACAAAAAAAATTACATACTGAAAAACCCCCCCACACCCCCCTCAAAACGATGGAGGTTTGTAGTTATAAAAATAGTAAAGATTTCCGGTTTTTTTAAATTTTT
>NC_051392.1:47754154-47758833 GCF_015228065.2 Penaeus monodon
GGGGTGAAAGAGGGGAGAGGGAGAGGGAGGGTGAAAGAGGGGAGAGGGAGATGGAGGGTGAAAGAGGGGATAGGAAGAGGGAGGGTGAAAGAGGGGAGAGGGAGAGGGAGGGTGAAAGAGGGGATAGGAAGAGGGAGGGTGAAAGAGGGGAGAGGGAGAGAGAGGGTGAAAGAGGGGAGAGGGAGAGGGAGGGTGAAAGAAAGGAGAGGGAGAGGGATGGTGACTCAGTGGAGAAACAGAGGGATGGTGAAAAAAGGTGAGGGGAAGAGGGAGAGAGTAAGGAGGGAAACTGAAAGAGTGGAGAGGAAGAGGAAGGGAGAAAAAAAAAGGTGAGAAAAGGGAGAAAGGAAGAGTGAGAGTGAGAGAGGGGAGAGGGAGAGAAAAGCTGAAAAAAGGGGAGAGAAAGAGGGAGACCAAAAATAGGAGTGGAAGAGAGAAGATGGAAGGGGAGAAGAAGAGGGAGGATGCATTAGGGGAGGGGGGGGGGAAAAAAAAAAAAAAGGGAGGGAGGGGAGGGGAGATGGACTGGCGAAACAGGACTGAGAAGAAAAGGCGAGGCAAGAAGAGGTGTCAAGACTAGGTGAAAACAGGGTACGAAGCTGCAAGAAAGGATACGGTAAAAGAAAATGAAAGGTAAAGTAAAAGAAATGTAGAGGGAGATACAATAGAAATACAGGTACATATACACACACACATATATATATATATATATATATATATATATATATATTTTATATATATATATATATATATATATATATATATATATATATATATATATATATATATATATATATTATATTTGCGAGAATCCTGGAAGGACAACACAAAATACTCGTCCCAAGTTCGGCGAAGGAAAATGCATCGTCCATAATACACAAGACAAACACAATTAACGAATTAAACTCATTATCACACCGTATACACACCAATCACATTAGCCCAGCCTCTCTGCGCCTCTGAGGAGGAGCGGCGGAGGGAAGGGGAAAAAAGCGAGAGGAAAAATCCGGCCCCGGTACCCTCGGCTGCAGGAATCAGGTCCGGGCACAACACGAGCCAATTCCCGCGCTCCCCTGTGACCCGCGGATTTGACGACGAGTTGTTGATTTCGGTCGACTCCTGTTCTTCATTTGTTCAACACAATTAACTCGGGCCACTTCTCCATCTCGTATATTTATGGATCCTTTTCACTTTCCTCAGAGCTTCGTTCGGCGACCGGGGACACCGCACGGCCAGCGATTAATTGAGGAACCCGAACGATGTCTTATGAGAAGCCAATAAGCTTGCGACTAATTTACAGAGGATCTGAGACTATTTCCAAGCTGTCGATTGTCACTTGTTTCTCCCATTTATCTTGATCCAACACTCTTACGGAGAGGATCCAATACTTTTACCAGACCGTTAATTGGCGCCTCTTTTCCCCATCGGTTAAAGAGACTGTCTGTAAACATCTCTATGTGATATCGTGGACACTCGGCATCAATATTTGTAAAGTTCTTTGCTTTGATGTACATGCGATATTGATATTTGTTTAGGAATTTCCTTTGATGTAAAAAGATATTAAAGAACCGGAAGTCTTGACTATTTCTTATAAACTACAAACACTCCATCGTTTGAGGGGTGTGTGGGGGGGATTCTTCAGTATGTAATTTTTATGTTGGGTTGTCAGATTTTTTTGGGGTACACAGTCATTCATTGAATACCATGAATGTTATTGCTTTGACAGTATTAATGCACAACTAAAAAAACAACCGTATCCATATAAAACTCAGTCTATAAATCAATCTGTAAATGATCCTATTTAGTACAGTATTCCTGCTATACACTTTCAAGGTTGTGTGGAGTGAGATCGTCTCTTCACCCCGCCATAACCCGTAAATGAGTTCTGGAAAAAAAAGTATTTTGACACCTTGACATCATCAGGGGGCGTGGCAGACTTGTAGCCTCATGAAGGAAGGTGTTGCCCTTGAAATATTTTAATATTTCTGCCAAGTTTCTCTCCAATATAAATATCTAATCCACAGCTTTGCCTTGCGCAACTTCACCTTACAAATATTATGCTGTTGAAATAAACATCAACTGTAAAATAAATACACAAAAGTAAATAAAATTCACCACCGGTAAGTGGCGGTGTACATAATGAAAGTCAAACAAAAATTCTCTCTCATGATTGGTCGAGGAGGTACTTCTAAGGACCAATGAAGTCCTTCCCTCGTGCCACCTCCTCTGCCCTGCCTGTAATGTAACATTTGCCTCCAGGAGTCAACTTGTTTTACAAATAACACACTGATTCCTGCGCATCTGTGATTAATCTAAGGATACGCCATACCGTCTTATTCCCGAGAATCCGAGAAGGTATTGATGGACCTTACGGCCGATCGCCATAAGAGTGTGATTTGTCCGCCAAGAGTCAGCCTCGCGTCCGTCCCTTGGGCGTGAATGACTCCTTCTCGACTTTTAATCCTCCTCGCTATGAAGTGGACCAAGTTAATTTTTGAGAAGTGTTTTAATAGTCAACACTCTTTCATTAAAAGCTGTTTGTATGGCCCTTCACACGAAAAAACCCGGGCAACTTGCTAATTGAGAGAGCAAACGAAGTGACTGCGTGAGCCTGGCGGGATTGTGAGGGAGGACGCGGCCGCCACGGGGTCACAATGCCGAGGAGAAGAAGCTTTTTACATCATTAGCCCGCGAGTCGCCCCAGCGCCGGGAATTGTACCGGAATGGCCGGCACCAGAGTGGGAGCGAGTGGAAGTGCGAGCGACGGAGAGTGTGAAAGTAAGAGCTAAATGTGAGAAACTCTTAATAAGGTGGCACTCAAAATTGTGTTCGCCTTGAGAGAGGGCCCTCGTCCCCGTACTGTAGAAGATCACTCATCTACGGCCTTTCAGGCGAGGAAATGAAGTCCCACTTACTTTAAAGACAATAAATTTTCCCCGTTAGGGGTTTTTTAGGGGGAGAATTATTTTTTCTTCGAATTTTGGTGGCGCCTCGCAAAATGCATTGTTAAAATATTTACTTAAACTTATCACTCAAAGGACACATTAAATCCTTAAAATAATACATTCAATAGTATAGAGAATCTACCACTACTTTTCCATATTTAATTTTAAATAATAAATATCTATATATTTTAAAGAAATTTACTTTCCTACTTTTTGCTACTTTTGGAAAAGTCTAAAAATGTTTTTGTATACGAAAATATCATTAGCAAAATCACAATCACACTAAATGTTTTCAATTCACGTTTTTGGTCAAAGGTTCTTATGAAAATCAGTAATTTAGATATACATTACAGCTTAAAATCTTAAAAAAAATCCATATACCCTTTTAAGCCTTTGTGCCGATTAGATATTAACCCAAAAAGCGTTGTTTTCTCTCTCCGAAAATAAGTCTTTGCAATTTGCCATATTGCACCACTATCCAACTACCAATCGTCTTTTTCAACTTCACAGTCCTGTAAGCAAAAATCCCGTAGCGCAAATCTTTCATTCTCGCTCCAATTTTTTTCTTTTATCTTTTTTTCTCGAATTTTTTACACTTTTTTAATTTATCTTCGTTTCATGCCTTTACCCCAAAAGGGCTGAAAAAAAACAAAATCCATTTGTCCATAAAAAACGACAATTTTTTCTCTGGTCTGTTTCATTTTTTTTAAACGCCCCCTTTGGGATTGACAAAATTTTTTTACCCGTTTAACTCTTTTAAAATGCCTTTCTTTAGGCCTTTTTAGTTTTTAAGAGCCCAAAAAGGAGAAATAGTTCGTTAAAAAATTTTCTTGCTCAAAAATTTTAGGTACTGGTAATAAATTTCAGTGCTGGGGGTTTTCCGAGTTTGAGTTTAAAAATACGCGAAAATTCCCAACGCCTTTCGATACGCAAAAGGAAAATGAAAGTAAATTTCGAATTGGGGCTTTTGTCAGTCATATAAAAGGGGACAGCCTTTGGGGAAGTGTGTGTGTGGCGGTGTGGGGTTTCGGTGGGTATGTGTGTGGGGTGTGTGTGGTTGGGGTGGGTATGTGTGTGTGTGGGGTGTGGGTTGTGGTGTGTGTTTTGTGTGTGTGTGTGTGTGTGTGTGTGTGTGTGTGTTGTGTGTGTGTGTGTTGGGGTGTGTGTGTGTGTGTGGGGGTGTGTTGTGGTGTGGGGTGTGTGTGGTTGGTTGTGTGTGTGTGGGTGTAGTGTGTGTGTTTGTTTGTTGTGGGGTTTCCCTGTGACCCCTGGATTTTAAATTTGGGGCACAGGGCTTTGGATGAGAATAAGGTCAGTGGGGCAGCAGAAAGTGGGTGTAGCAAAAACCTGCTTCCTTTTATGAAAACTTTGGACCCAAAACACTCGTTAAGCTGAGGGCTCCAAAATAAAATTTTTTTTGGGTCTGTGATGAAAAAAAAAAAACAAAGAAATATAGTTTTTGTACAAGGGGTATATTTTTAGAAATGTACTTTTTGACAAATAAACTTTTGTGTTTTCTGTTTATTTTTTGCAGTTTTTAAGGTCGAACGCAAATTTCGCCAGGCAACCCGGGGAAAGTTTAGCTTTTTTGTCTAATCTAATTATACTATATCTATCTTTTCACTATCCTCTCTCTCTCTCTCTCCTTTCTCTCCCTCTAAATTATATAATATATATTAATTTTATATATATAATATATATTTTATTTTATATAATAAATTTTATATATATATA